>NW_020185336.1:12694134-12775628 GCF_003031525.2 Neophocaena asiaeorientalis asiaeorientalis | reverse complement strand
TTTTTTTGGCGGTACGCAGGCCTCTCACTGCCGTGGCCTCTCCCGTTGCGAAGCACAGCCTCCAGATGCGCAGGCTTAGTGGCCATGGCTCACGGGCCCAGCCGCTCCACGGCATGTGGGATCTTCCCAGACCGGGGCACGAACCCACGTCCCCTGCATCGGCAGGCGGACTCTCAACCACTGCGCCACCAGGGAAGCCCCCCAGCCTGGTCTTTTGAGTGTCTGCTATTGGGTTTTTTAAAAACTAAAATCCAGTCTTACAATTTTCACTCTTGCTTTGTTCCAAATAAACAATCATATCTTAATTTCTTCAGCATGTGATTGTTCTTTAAGATAGGGTTGGCCATAAATTAATCTTCCACGTTGGAGTACTTTTAAGAGTGAAAGGCACTGTTAATAATTATGCCAGGACCACAGGGCTTTCTGAATAATACTCTATCACAAAACTAAGTTCTGTGGTTTTTGAAGCACAGTGTTTAGCCTGAAAGATTTCTTTAGAAACTACATGTGAAAAAAAAATGATCTAAAGTAAAGTTTGTTTACGAGGGTGATTAGGGTGATACATATCATGTGATAACTTTGTTTACATGGAACCCCCAGAGAAATCTCTTCATGATAAAATTTTATATATCTAGTTGAAAAAATTTTATGTATATTTTTCTCAAGTCAACTTCACATATATGGCTCAAGATGAAAGTTTAAAATTCTTTATAGAGGTTCCTTTTATTTTAGAATACCTCCAGAAAGCTGTAATCAGGTGTGATAGGAGGAAAGCGTGGATGTAATCTAGACTAGAGGTTTCCACATTTTATCGGTTCACAGTGCCTTTGGTGTCTCAGCAATTTTTCATGGTGCCTGAGGCCAAAAGGAATACCTATGGTACTCTGTTTGATAAGTGTGTATATCCAAGCAACTTAATAAGTGTTTATCTCCTGATAACTTAGTGGCTGTTTGAAAAAATAATTACATGTAAATTGAAAGAAAAATACTTTCACTCTGTTCCTTAAAAAAAAAAGACACACAGTTACATATAGATGATGTATGTATCTGTGGGACACTGCATGACTCCTCTAACCTTGAATTCCAATTCGATACTGTCACTCTCATTTCCTTTTGAATTTCCATTTTTTCCCCAAGACTTTCTATCACAGCAACTGCTAAAAGAAAATCAACTTGGCAAAGGTACGCCATTATGGAAAGGAATATAGTGCAATTAAAATAAAAACTGAGCTACTTCAGGGTAGTAGTGGTGTCAGTAGAGTTTGAGTTTTGTTGCTTCCTTCAGAAATTTAAAATAATTCTGCAGTTTCCCTGTGGGATTGTCATAGTGTGTTGGGATGCTCTGGCACCCAGTTTAGGAACCACAAATATAGACATTTCCCTTAAGTTCATCATTTGGACTACTAGCTAAAATGCATTGTATTTATAGTGCCAGAAAGTCTTACAAGTGTGTTGAGAAGCTCTCAAAGACATTGTCTTTGGGATGTACCCATCTCCCTCACCCTCCTGCTTGAATTTAGCTGTATTGGATTCTGGTACAGATAGCTACAAGTTTATTGAACCTTTATGTCTGGCACTGAACTTAATGCCACATTTTACATGTGTTCACTCATTGAATGTTTAGTTTTCATAGCAACCCTACTGTATAAAGCCTCTTCTGTCAGCCTCCTCTGGAAATACCCTGGAGTAGATAGCATCCTCATTTTACAAGTGAGGAAATTAAAGTTAAAAAAAGTTAAGTGACTTGCTAGTGAACATACAGCAAGTAAGTTCACTTCTAGGATATAAACTCAAGTTCTATTTTTTTTTTTTTTTTTTAAGCTCTGAAGGCCAGAGTCTTTGTCCCCAGCCACAGTCTCTTCCGTAGACACCACACTGCTGTCCATGTGTCCCTGCTATGAGAGGTATACATGTTTCACGGTGACCCTAACAGGGAGGTTCTTCTGTCCTTATTTTCAGAAGAAGATGCTGATACTCAGAGAAATTTATTTACTTGCTGAAATGAACTGCTAGGAACTGGAATTTGAACCCAGACCTCAGTAATTCCAACCACAAAGTTTATTATTGTTATCTATAGGGATGACCAGAAAACACTGTAAAATCTTGGAGTTTTTTCAGAGTCATTAAAGAAAGATTACGTTATGATAATATGGCTTTTGTGTTAATATATTTTGATAAATCCTATTCATTTTAAAATCATGCATGGTATGTGTGGCACCTCTCTATTAAACAGTGTCTTTATTGGCCAACCATGTGGAATAACAGAGAATATATTGTGCTTACCATTTATAAATATATGTATAGAAGAGAAAAAGGGAGAATGAATGGACCTATTTGTCAGTGCGCCCACTGGCTAGGATGCAACATTGCAGTGGCACAGGCCTACAGACCCCTGAGGTAGGAGTGTGTGTGTGGAGGGCTGCATCTCAGGACCAGGTTATAAAGATTCACTTAGGAAGTAAAGTAAGTACTAGGTAGTTTTTCAAGTCACAAATTGGAAATTCTCTTGATCCTGTCACTTCTCCTTAAAGCTTAGTATCCAACAGTGGTTCATTTATACTGGAGTTCACGTGGAGTTGAATTTCTCTCTGGAAGAAGACAAATCCAAATCAGAGTCGCGCTCCAAGTTGGCACACTCTTTGGGTGGCGATTACTGAATAAATTGTATTGCTTTACCCCTGGGATCCTTAGGACTTGAACTTGAGGTTTAATTTTCAGTAGGATAAATTGGTTCACGGTGACTTGGGTATGGTTTATCTCAAGTCAGGAGAGTAGAGTTGTTACAGAATGTAAGAATGCAAAGATTAAATGGCCACTGTCATATTTTGGCATTTTTCCAAATACTTCTAGCTCTCTTGGAGAAGCATAACACTGCTTTGTAGGAAACAGAAATGTGTTTACATCCAGAACATATTGAGGGGGTGTGCTGAGTTCAGCAGCCAGGGTCACGTCCCCCAGGCCTACTGTTGTGGTTTACCCAGCTGAGAAGCACAGGGGATCCGACTGCATGGATCCCCACCCCTGCCCCTCAGCTTCTTCATCCCTCTTGCTTGTGTGCTTTCTTGTTCTTTTTTCTCGCACACACCCAAGTCTAGCACTTAGAATCGAGTAGTGCGTACCCTGGGGGCTGCTTCCCAGAAATCCATTGTCTGTAAATGGAGGTGTTTGCATTCCCTGGAAGGTGTTTTGTTCTTGTTGCTTTTCTTGGTGTATGCAGTGCAAATGTGACCATTCTTCCTCATTTTAGACTGAGACCAGATCATACACTTAGGTAGCACTTTATGCCTAGAACATATCGCTGCATTGTAAGAATATAAGACCAGGAATAAATCAAATGACGTGGATCTTATTTCACACTCTCCTAGTTAGAAACAACAAAGATTGAAAACCTCCACCCCAAATAAGAGATACCTCTTCCCCAGTATCTGAGAGTTCATGTTTGTAATATATGATTTAGTTCAGCTGTTTAATAAATACTCTATTATTTAATGTCATAGTTGTTTTGCAGTACATGTGTAAAATCTAAAGTACCATATACCAAACATCAGAAGGTTTTGGTTTGGCTGGTACTTTGGGAGTGTTTACTTAACTAATGGATGTTTATTAAATGTTTTATGTGTCTACCCATGTCCTAAGTACTGTAGAAGATATCACAGTATGCTGGGAAACTTTCCTTCTCATTGGAGAAAAAGCCTACACATGTGAAACGGTAGGACAACATACACAGTCATGTTTGGTCCCCAAAACAAGTACAGTTGACCCTTGAAGAAAACGGGTTTGAACTGTATGGGTCTACTTATACAGGGATTTTTTTCATAGTAGATACCACAGAATTACATAATCTACAGTTGGTTGAACCCATGGATGCAAAACCACAAATGTGGAGGGCCAATTATAAGTTATACATGGATTTTTGACTGTGGGGAGGGTTCCCTCCCCTCCCCCCTTGAATAACTGTGTTATTTAAGGGTGAACTGTAGTACTGGAGATAATACATAGAAAAGGCAACTCTAAGCATGGTATATGGAAGACCCAGGACCTAGGTGGAGATGTCGATTTTGGTGGAGGAGTAGGATGGAGTAGGGGCTGTAGAATGGGCAGATCAGGAGGATGAGAGGAGAAGATACATTTTGGACCTTTTAAATATATATATTTAAATATATATATATTTACTTTATAGGATTTAAATAGGCATTGTTGGTAGTATTCTATAATATTTAATAACCACCTGCAAATAGATGATGGCTGAGTCTGACACTTCTCTTATGGCCCTAATCTTTTATTAGTTAAAAAGAAGGTAAAAGATTTTGGAGGAATGATGTCTTTAGTTTATTAAAATATGGCTTGTGTGCCTGAGAAGAATTCGGCACACAGTTATTATGTACCACCTGAGTGTTGGGCTCTCTGCTGGGGGCTGGGGCTATAAAGAGGACTTCTGTCCAAGGACTTGCAGTGTTGTAGGGGCAGAAGGATAAATCAGTAAAATAGAATGTGACCAGTTGTACCCTCAAAAAGATTTTGAAGTTGTTGAATGTTTTTATTCTTAATGTCAGTTATTTGGGGGAATTCTTCAGTTTTTATGACAGTTAAGCGCTTTTAAAATTTTTAAATAGAAAAGTCTTCCCTTAGACATCATGTGTGTGAACTAACTTGCTGATGGTTGGTACTGACCACAAAAATACCAGCAGCATTAAAGTAGTGCTTTTTTTTTTTTTTTTACTTAAAAATCAGGACATTTTAATAGTAAATAAAGGTATTTAAATAGTAATTCAAAACAGTAAAGGGTGTTTTGCCCACACATTATTTTACTTGTTAAAGTTTTCAAATTGGTTTATCAAGGTTTTTTTTAAATTTATTTTTTAACAGCTTTTTTGAATTAACCGATTTATAATGAACTGTACTTAAAGTAGTGCTTTTAATACCGGGAGGTTGTTCACGTTGACACACAACTTTACTTGATGGTCTTTTCCACAATTATGAGTTAAGGACCAAAAAGCTACCTAGCAGGTTAACGAGGGGAAAATCAGGATCAGAACAGGAAAGACTTGTCTCATGTCAGAAGCCCTGCCATTCAAGACTTAATTTTCCTGCTTGTTTTGATGGGGCGTCAGAGACGCTATGAATCTTTTGAAATGGGGTCTGATGAACATTTGTTGCGGTGAAACCTAAATTGTGCCAGTGTCGTTCTGGTTGTATGGATGGTGTCAAGTTTTATTTCCTACCATGTCATCTTCATGCGCTGGTAGTTTTATTTTTAGGTTTTTCAGTAATTTAATCTTAGGACATTGTCTAGTCCTGCAAGGTTTTCCATTTCCTACTGTAATTGAATTAAGTACTAGCTTTTATCTGTTTAAATCTACAACATATGAAATGGAAACCATGCATCTGATCATTGGCAGTGAGATGCGGACATGAAAGTTTTGGAGTTTGGTGTTGCGGAAAGAGGGAAGCTGTGCATTGGGGGAGCCAAAATATTGTCAGCCAGAGTATTAGTTTTCCATTGCTTCTGTAACCAATTACCGTGAACATAGTGGCTTTAAACAACTTAATTTAATTATCTGATACTTTTGTAGGTTAGAAGTCTGACAGGGGTCTTACTGGGTGAAAATCAGGCCCTTCAGCAGGGCTCCATTTCTAGAAGCTCTAGGGGAGAGTCCATTTCTTTGCCCTTTTTAGCTTCTAGGGGCTGACCATACTTCTTGGCCTGTGGCCCCTTCATCTTCAAAGCCAGCATTGGCTGGTCATGTCCTTCACATTGTATTACTCTGGTTTCTCCCCTCTGACTCTGGTCTGCCACCTTCTACTATTGTTTAAGCTATTTTTTTATTGTGGTAAAATATCCATAACATGAAGTTTACCTTTACCATTTTAACCATTTTTTAAGTGTACAATTCAGTGACATTAAGTAATTAACAGTGTCATGCAATATCACCACTACCTGTTTCCAAAATTCTTCATCACTCCAAACAGAAACTCTATACTCATTAAACAATCATCCCCATTCTGCACTCCCCCCAGCTACTGATAAGTCCTAATATACTTTCTGTCTCTGTTTTTGCCTATTCTACATCTTTCATATAAATAGAATCATACAGTATTTGACCTTTTGTGTCTGGCTTCTTTCATTGAAGTGTGCGTTCAAGGTTCATCTATGTTATAGTATGTATCAGAATGGCATCCCTTTTTGTGGCTGAATAATATTCTGTTGTATATATGATATCTACCACATTTTGTTTATTCACTCATTTGTTGATGGACACTAGGCTTGTTTCCACCTTTTGGCTATTGTGAATGATGCTGCTGTAAATATTGGTGTACTGGTATCTGTGTGAATCTCTGTTTTTGATTCTTTGGGATATGTTATATACTTAGGAGGGAAATTGTGTACGGTTAGCTGTTAATTCTATGCTTAACTTTTTGAAGGACCACCACACTGTTTTCCGCAATGGCTGCACCATTTTACATTCTTAACAATAATGTACATGCAAGGGTTCCAATATCTCTATGTCTTCACCAACCTCCGGTTTTTAAGAAAATTATTATACTTCCACTTTTAAAGACCTTTGTGATTACATCGGTTTCCTCCCCCCCACCCCACATCTACAAATATCAGTTTAATATGTGAGGAAACATTCACAGGTCTTGGAATTAGTGAGGATATCTTTGGGGGCCATTGTTCTGTCTATGACAGCAAGTCTGCCCTTGAAGTTGTGGCTATTTACAAATGAAGAGCTGTAGATTTGAGGCTGTAATTTTTGGTCACAATCATGGCAGAAACCTTTATTTTTAATTTTTTTAAATGGAAACTTTAAATCCTAATTGCTTTTCTTTTTCAATTTATTTAATTTTTTAATTTTTGGCTGCGTTGGGCCTTCGTTGCTGCGTGTGGGCTTTCTCTAGTTGCAGTGAGTGGAGGCTACTCTTCCTTGCGGTGTGTGGGCTGCTCATTGTGGTGGCTTCTCTTGCTGCGGAGCACGGGCTCTAGGTGCATGGGATCTTCCTGGACCAGGGCTCGAACCCGTGTCCCCTGCATTGGCAGGCGGATTCTTAACCACTGCGCCACCAGGAAAGCCCAGAAATCTTTATTTTTAAATCAAAGTATAATCTTTTTCCTGTTACCTCAGAAGATGTGATGTTAGTTGAGCATAAACTTGAACTGTTTTCTTCCTTTGATTATCTACATCGTGAAATGGAAGAGCGTGAGGCAGTAAGTTGTGCCAACCTTGAATATGGAGCCCAGGTTCAGTAGTCTTCCAGAGTGAGTGCTGTGAAAGGGGAGAAACAACTATCGATGATCCTAGTGATCTAAGAAGGGAAGTGGAGGCTTGCTGCTGGGAAAGGGTTGGAGGAGAAGGAGGCCAGGCTTTCAGGGGAATTGGGCAGGGTGAAAAAATATACTTGTTTTAGGTCAGCAGGTGATAGAGATACCATTCTTATGGCTTGATTGTGATGGAATCCAGCTATCTAATATGTTGCAATTAATTTGAGTTTGGTATCTTCAATTCTCAAAACGTTTTTACTCTAAAGAATTTTATGTCATAGGATGTTGATATTTATCAATAGACCAAGAACCCTTTCTTTGGATTTTGACTGTGCCAGCAAACCTCATATTCGCTCTTATATTGTCAAATGATTGCCCATGAAACAGTTTTCTGACATCTTAAATGTGGCCTCTTGTGTAACTCCCTATCCGAGTACACAAGCGTGTGCAGGTGGACACTGTTCCTGGAATAGCAGTTGGCAGACAGGTGGTAAACAACTGGGTTCCGGAAACATGTCAAGGAATCAGACATCAGGTCTCTCTAATGGAAATCAGATATGAGGTTTGAAAGAGCTTGGATGAGTGTTTCTTTCCATTTATTCCCTTTGTGTTTGAATATGGTAAGAATCTGTATTTCAGGAGTTGGCATGATGGCCAGAGGAGGGATGTGTGGTTTTGGCATCTGCTGGGTTTTGAATCACTTAAGCTACTGATATAGGGAGTAGCAGAAAGATGGGCCACAGGAAAACTTGGCCTAGACTACTATAGTTATGCCCTCCTATTCTGTAGATACCGTGGGCTCTCCCATCCACTTCACCCTTATTGATAATGCTCTGACCTTGCAATTAAATATAAATAATATGAACATATATATACAATCAACACTTGTTCATTCCGATTTACTAAGGGTAGTGAAAGTGTGATTAATTTAAAACAGTAGGTAATTCATAAGTGACTTCGGGAAATTTTTGTTTTAGTTTGTGTTTATCGGTAAAAACAAATGTGTAAGTTTGTAGAAGTTTATAATTTTACAAATAAAATGAATTGTTCTCTGAATACAAAGCCCCAAGTCAAGGAGGAATGGTGGAGACAGTGGCAAGTGCTGGTTATTATTATTATGGTAATAATATTATTATTATGGTATTTATTTATTATTATGGTATAAGTAAACTTGTGTAGTCAGGAAGGATGGAGGCTTACTAAAGTAGGAGGAGAGCATAATAGTAATTCCATGTATTCCTTAAAATGATAATAACAAGAGTAGCAATGTCAAACATGTACTGAGTGCTTACTGTGTGCAGAACTTTGTGCTAACTACTCTACGGGCATTATCTGATTGGATTTTCTAAAATATATGTGCATACGTGCACGCACACACGCGACAGATGTAAGTAGGCTTTCTTTCTTGATAGTGGGAAAAGAATAGAAGGCATGTTGGCCCAGATTCTTTTTCTGTCTCTGGTAATAACCAGTTAAACGAACTTGAACATTGCCTTCATTTTCTGGAGTCTGTTTGGTCACCTCTAAAAAACAGAATAGGACTAAAATATCACAAGCTTCCAGCTCTGTACTTTTTCGATTATAAAAATATTACGGAGGAGTCCTTTGTATTTAGGTCAGTCCTAAAGGAAAGCCTTCCAAGAAAGCAGGCTGTAGCGAAAATTGTGAATGGGAGATAAGAGAAATGTCTCATTCTCACAGGTGCCCCAGAAAGGACAGCTTTCCAGTCAGATTTCATTTTGAAGATGTAACTAGATCACGGGGGCCAGGCTGATTTCTCTTATTGTGGGTTTCGCTGGCACATGAATGATATTAATACCCTCAATGATTAAATAAAAATAACAGTGACAATGAAAGATGACTGACTGATGGTTCACTTTGGGGAACTATTTGGCTGGCTGCCTGAGTCCCGTGCCAGGAAAGAAGCTGACTGTATTTCAGCAGCATTCTCTAGGCTAGGAGTATATTAAAATTTAGGATGTCAGGTAGTTGCTTGGAACAAGAACATAGGGCATGGAAGGAAATGGCTTTGAGGTTAGTTGAATGGAGAGGTGGGTCACGTATTGAATTTGCAGCCACCCTCCTGCTGCCTCAGGTGTTGCAATTTTAAGTGAACTCATAGGGGAATTGGTGTATTATTCAGTATCAAGTGACTCACCTTGATGTCCCAATTGTGGTATAAGGAAAAGTGACAATCTGGGAAGAATTAACAGAGCAGGAGCAACCCTTTACCTAGTGTGATTTGAGGTCCCCAAGGCTGGCTTTTCCTAAACATTTCCTTGGCTGATGACTTACCACTGCCTGTAGAGTAAATTTGAAAGTCTGTGCTCTGGTGTCCAGGATCCTGCCTTTCTAACTTGGTCTCACACGACCCACTCCTTACCCTCTGATTTATTCTGTGTGGTTCACAGTCCTCTGCCTTCTGTATTCATACCTCTGTTCACGCTATATTCATACCTCTGTTCACCTAAAATAATGAGAATAAACATCTAATATACTGACTGCTTTCCATGTACTTACTCTATGCTAACTATGAGCATTATCCAGTTTAATTTTTCTCAAACTTTGTGAGACGGGTAGGATCATCACCACCATCATCATCCTTCTCGTATCACCACCACCATCTCCATGTTTTTCGAGTGAGGAAACTGAGGTTTAGTTTAAATAATGCACCTAGGATCGCACCCCAAGTGGCCCATCTTCAGAGCCCAAATATTAAAAACCATATTATGCCGTTAAATGCCAATCTTTATGCTCTCCCCGCACATCCAAGCCCAGTCCATAGCATTTCTTGCTTTCTTTGACAAAAAGTAATGGCTTCTTCTCTGCAGTTCGGTTATGTTACATAACACGTTCTGTTGTATATTGGTGTATTTATCTTCTCTCCTTCCGCATCATTGAAGCCTGAGTTTACCTCATATTTGTCTCTCTGCCTTCATTTGATATTTTACAGGGTTTATTAAGTGTTTGTGAAATTGAGACAGTACCTGGCTATCTACAGATTTGATCCAGTAACTTTGGACCGAGGGGTGTTTTGTAGTTTATATTTTTAAAGAAATTGAAGGATTCTGTTAAAGTGCCAGTATTTTGTCTGAAAATGTTAATAGCTTATTAAAAATATTAATAAATATGTGCATTTTCACCTTACCCTTGCATGCTAATGACTGTGTCTCTGGTTATTCAAGTAGAATTGTTGGATTGCTTCACTGAGGTCATATTTTAGAAACATTATAGCTTAAATGTCATGGAAATAGGGTGATCATACAGACCTCTCTTTTGAGCCTTGGAATTTTTCACCTGTCTCCTGCGTGGAAGAGCTACTTAACCTTCCTGCCCTTTAGTTTCCTTCTCTGTTGAATGGAGAAGATAATACCTGCTTGTCATGATTTTAAAGCAGATTATATTGGATAATGAATGCAAAGAGCTTAAGGGCCTGAGATGTATCACACCGTCAATAAATGTTACATCTTGTTGTTTTTAACCCTTAGCTTGGATTCTGACTGGATTCTGACCTTCAGTTTTGAATTTCATTTACTGGCTTTTTCAACTCTGGATTTGCTTTTTGACTCAAGTGATGTGGTCCAAGATCACCAATAATAAGTGATAAAGTCAAGGATGGAATCCAGCTAGTCTAACTCCAAAGCCCAACTAGTAAATCCCTGCCCCACGCTGCCTCATTAAATGCAGTTCTTTACTGCGCTGCCCAACCGTCTAGTTGGAATCCATCACATTTCCTTGCTTTTTGTAGCAAAAAGTAATGGTTGCAGGGAGTGGGGGAAAGGGGAGTTATCCAGGGTATAGAGTTCCAGCTCTGTAAGATGAAAAAGTTGTAGAGAACTGTTACATGACACTGTGAATATAGTTAACAGTACTGAACTGTACACTTAAACATGGTTAAAAAGGCAAATTTTGTATTATGTGTTTTTTACCACCCATTAAAAAAAGAGTAATGGCTCCTTCATTTGAGTTCTCGTAAAGTGTTTGGACCTTTATCATTCAGGAACTGCCATTGGTGGTCTCAGCTCTTACTCTAGTGCCATCTTTTCCCTCCTTCCATAAGCAACACTGCTTGTAAAGTGTATGCAGGTGAGGTTGTGTAACAGAAGAGTTTCCATTGTGGAGTCTGGTGACTTAATACTTGAAAACTTTACTTTAGAGATTATAAGAGCAAAACTGTATTACATAAGGTGTATTTGATATGATTCACTTTCACTGCTGTCACTGCATATGGCTGTGGGTTTCTCAACAGGAGCCTTGAGGATATCAGGGGAAAAGAAGGATATTTTGCAAGTTTTTGTTGTTTCCATGAACCGAGGACAAGAGCTGAGACCAGAAAACTCTATTTCTAGGGCATGGGTTTATTTGGTTCTGAATGGTTTGGATACCTTCATTCTGCTCTGTGTTGTATATGATAATTCATCCATAAGTATTGCTTCTAATGTATAGACTCTCAGAGACTCTTTTAACCATAATTAATTTCTCCATGAAGTACCCAGGAACTTGCATATTCCGTTGTTATCGAGTCATTAAATCTTCTATTTTTAAAAGTTTCTAAGATAGAAAGTGCATTTAAAAGCAATGTAAAATAGTATAGGTAAGGATAAAACCAGAATATAGACCATAAAGGTAACTACCCCTTGGATTAGACTAATTATTACAGTTGATACTGATTCGAGTTTACTGGCAACAAAAACAAAAAACAAAGTGCAGGTTGCATGGTTTATTATTTGTGGCAGAAGAATGCCTAAAATATTTTTCTTTTCAAGGAAATGTTGCTAGAATTGAACTTGAAGATTTTTTCCCCCCATGAATTCCTGTTTGAAAGATAATTATTAATAAGTAATAGACATTGTCATTGACTGAGGTTTTATAAGAAACAGAAATGCTCTTAAGTGTGTAGACTTTGTTAGTAGCTGAAGCATAAATGCTAAATCAGTGAAGATATTTTCAGACTGAACAGCATGACTGAGTTAGTTTGCTTTTCATTGATTGAGCAACTTGTTTAGTGCCTACTGTCTGCCATGTACTGTGCCTGAAATTGGGGATTAACAAAAGAAGTCGTCCTTGAAGTACTTAGTCCATGGAGGAATTCAGGTAGGCAGAAAGATGATTAGGGTACAGTGTGTGTGGTGGTGTAAAGGAGGGATGTATACACTGCTGTCAGAGCCCAACAAGAGGGTATGTTTTCTTGGAGTAGTTGGGAGAAGGTTCTAGTGATAAATGATATTTGAGCTGATTCTTAAAGTTTGTCAGGTGGAAAGGAAAGGGACATTCCTTACAGAAAAAAAAAATGCTCTTGGATGATCTAATTTATTTGTGCTAGGAACTTACACAGTCTAGAAAATATATAATTAACATCCACTAAACTTTTCAACTCAAATATCACATGTCTTCAGTGGACCTTTGGCGTATATTTGAGTGCAGCAACTTTGTGATTAAATTCTCTCCTATGCCTGCAGTGCAGATATGCTGGCACGTGGTCAAAGCCCAGTGCTTACATATTGGATGGATTGACAGAGGAAAGGAAGGACAGGAGAGCCCTGTGTCAAGATGTCACTAAGTATGGATGAGGTGGAGTTGTCACTGTGTTAGGACAACTTGCAAGTTGTATATTTTCTGCCAGATAGAAGGGCAATCCATTTTTATACAGGCAGTAATAGTGCCTGGAAAGAGAGCCAATAGTTTCCTCAGAAAATAGCTTGGGCTCTTAGGAATTACCTGCACAAACATTTAGCTTGGACTCCAGAGGCCTGCCCTATACAGCACAAAGGGAATGAGTTCCCTCTAAAAAGTCTACGGGCAGTTCTTGCCAGCTAATCACAACAGGCCTAAACTTTAACCAGGCCTCTGTGCAGGGTCTGATTTTAGATGGAGCTGCTTCCTTGCGGTCCCTGTAGAATTATTAAGCTGGGCAATGTCCGCCTGAGCTGCTCAGAGGCTTAACCCGTGGAAGGGGTGATTTTAGATGCTTGGTGAATGATTACCAAGTACAGTTTCAGTTTTAGTGTATTGATGCTGAATAACTTCTCTGACAATAACTAGTCATCAGGTTCAGAAAGACTTCTTAAGACTCTTCTCGTTCAGAAAGATGCAGACCCTCCTTCTGACCTTCAGAATTGTGTACGTACTTGCCTGCTTGACTGTTCTCTTGGATGTTTCCTAGATATCTTAGACCTAACCAGGGCCACTTAGAAGTCTTATTCTTCACTACCTCCTCCAGATTTGCACCACCTTTGCAGTGTGCCCCTCTCATTAAGGAGACCAGCATTCACCTAGTGACTCCAGGTAGAAGCCAGACATCCTTCCTCAGCCCTTAAGTCTACCCAGTCAATTTCACGTACTGTTTCTGACATCTGTCCACCTGCTTCAGTTGATGTGCCATCTGCTTTGTCCCAGCCACCACCATTCATTTGAACTACTGCCCTGCCCTGGCCTCCTAACTGGCTCCCCTGCTTCCACTTGTGTTGTTTCTAATCCGTTCTCCATATAGCACCCACAGCAATCTTTGGAAAACTCACCTGTTTATGTCATCTCATGCTTACAAGCCTTCACTGGTTTCCCACTGCACTTTAGGTCAAAGGAAAAGTCTTTACCCCAGTCCTCCGTGGCTGGGCATGACATAGCCTTGACTCACCTCTCCAACTTTATCTTTCCCTCATTCCCTGTCTTTTACTTTCTCTCCAGCCACACTGACTCACTTTCAGCTCTTTGATGTGTCCAGCTGTTTCTTACCTTAGTGTCTTTTCCGTGTTTTCTCTGCCCAGAAAGCTGCCATCCACTCTACCTGGCTCACCTTTTCTCATTTCTAGGTCTTATCTTAATGTTACCTTTTCCTTGAGAGGTCTTTCCAGATCGTTCAATCTAAACTTGCCCTCTGATAACCTCTATCAAGACTTATCAGAGTTTAAGATTAGTTTGTTTCATCTTTATCTCTCTTATAATAATATGATGCTCCATGGGGACCGTATCTGTTTGGTTCCCCACTGTGCTGTGGAACACAGTGCTTGTACAAGGGTGGTGCTTCATAAACATTTGAAAGAAAGACTATTTTATTAAAATAAAAGTTGGTCCAGAAAGGAGCATCTTGGCTTTATCTTTTTAGTAACAACAGGGCCTGCATCTAATTTCCGTAGCAGTGTTTGCAGACTGCTTCTGCATGAAAGTCTTGTGGAGTAGTAACAGAAGGTCAGTTATTTGCAATTTTACTTTGCTGCAAAAAAACAAAAACAAACAAACAAAAACCAAACCAAACAAAAAAAAAAACTTGGAGGCATTTTTAGTGTTTGTCTTTGGTGTCTAACAGACTAAGTTTAGGTCCTGTTTTCTGTAAAGCTGTCCAACCTTGAGCAAGCACTCTTAGGCCTGTTTTCCCATTTGTAAAATGGGGAAAATTGTATCTATCCCATGGGTTTGTTATGAAGATTAGATGAAATTGTGTATGCAGACTGTCTTATACAGGGCTTGGCACCTTGTAAGAGGTCAGACGTTCTTTGTCTTACCCGTTTATATCATGAGAGATTAATAAAGAATTGGAGAAAAACTCATTTCACCTGCCTTATTTACCGGTGCACAAACCCGTATCCCCTGCATCGGCAGGCGGACTCTGAACCACTGTGCCACCAGGGAAGCCCTTATTGTTCTTATTTAATGCATAATCACACCCATGGGCACTAACATGAGCGTGAAATTCAGTTTAAGAGGAAATGATCCATCTCTAGGGTGCAAATAAGCAATGATAGACTGGTTATTTAATGGTGAGTAATGTTGGGCTCCCTCAGAAAGACACACATGGAATTCTCCTTTGCTTTATCCCAGGAGTTGTTGCTGAACATTATAAAATTGTAATTACAAATAAATGCAAGTAGTTATTTTCTATTCTCGTTCAAGCAAATATTACATGGAGATAGGCCGTATGAAAATATTTTTTCCCATTTCCCATTATTTGTATGGAGAAGCCTTGGCAGTATCGTTGAGATCCCTGGGGTTCAAAGATTTTCTAAGTATGTTGTCAGCTTTGGGGGTTATTAAAAAATTAATATTCTGAAGAGATTATTAGATTCAAATCAGTAAGTGGGATATCTACTACCTACTTAGGCATACCAGTCTGGATGTTAGATTGAGCTTTGGGGAAAATGCTTGAGTTATATCTATCAAAATCATCAAAGGTTAATTCTCTGCCATTAAGTCAGAATAACCCACCCACCCTTGCCTCTATTAAATTTGTTTCACTGGGGCTTCCCTGGTGGCACAGTGGTTGAGAATCTGCCTGCCAATACGGGAGACACGGGTTCGAGCCCTGGTCTGGGAAGATCCCACATGCTGCGGAGCAACTGGGCCCGTGAGCCACAGCTACTGAGCCTGCACATCTGGAGCCTGTGCTTCGCAACAAGAGAGGCCGCGACAGTGAGAGGCCCGCGCACCGCGATGAAGAGTGGCCCCCGCTGGCCACAACTAGAGAAAGCCCTTGCACAGAAATGAAGACCCAACACAGCCAAAATAAATAAATAAATACATTTATTTAAAAAAAAAATTGTTTCACTGGATGACATGAGACAGTACTGGTGTCAAAGGGAGCTGTTTCTCTGTAAGTACAAGTCCTCCAGAGAACTAGGGGCTTGAGCATTATAAGTTCAAGACCTTTGAATTTGTCTACTCGAACGTTCACCCATGCAAGGGGCTGTATTGTTTATTATGAGATAGGCATGATTGAGTGTTGATGTAAGGGGTTAGGGCAGTTAAACATGTAAGACATTAGTTGAATACTTGGCTCAGTTGTTTAGAGCATGGGAGCTTTACAGGAAGACCAGGGGAACAGATAAGAATTCCTTCTGGGGCTCTCTAACTCTGCCATGTTCTGTGCCCAAAGATCTCACCTCAGTCCCAAGCCAAGTATCTTGAAAATGTGTATGATTGGTTATTTGGGACATTTGACTAATAACATATGTATGTACCTGGGAAAATCATGATCAGCACTATAGAAGGTGTGCTGTATTGACAGAGGAGGGTTTTATGAAGACTGATGTCTAGACATCTTTTAGCTCACGGTACATTTCTCACTGCAAACCCAACTTCATAAACCAATATAGCTAAACTGAGAATTGAGGTTGCTGATGGTAACATATGTCCTGAAGTAGTGCTGTCATCTCACAGAGGGGACAAAAACCAGTTGCACTGTTTTCTTCTTTATTTTCATCTGTTCTTTTACTCATAGTTGTCTATCAAAGCGAGTCAAAGTTGACGCTATCTATCAGTGGTTCTGTTCATTGAGTTTTCTTTTGGTGTTTTCTGTTCTGTGTCTGGTGGGGCTGTAGTGCTTTAAAAAGAAATTGGGGACTTCCCTGGTGGCGCAGTGGTTAAGAATCCGCCTGGGGACACGGGTTCGAGCCCCGGTCTGGGAAGATCCTACATGCTGGGGAGCAACTAAGCCCGTGTGCCACAACTACTGAGCCCGCGTGCCTCAACTACTGAAGCCCGTGTTCCTAGAGCCCATGCTCTGCCACAAGAGAAAACACTGCAATGAGAAGCCTGCGCATTGCAACAAAGAGTAGCCCCCTGTCACCGCAACTAGAGAAAGCCCGCGCAGCAACGAAGACCTAATGCAGCCATAAATAAATAAATAGATACATAGATAGATAGTAATTAAAGAAATTGGGAGTACAAACCTCCAGTTATATAATAAGTCATGGGGATGTAATATGCAGCATAAGGAATATGGTCAATAATACTGTAATAACTTTGTAGGGACAGATGGTTGCTAGACTTATTGCGGCAATAATTTCATAATGTATACAAACGTCAAGTCATTATATATAGTACACTGAAACTAACCTCATATTGTACATCAACTATATTTCAATTAAAAAGAAAGGGCTACTAGGAAAAGAAAAGAAAAGGAAGTACTGGAAAGACTGCCAAAGAGAGCATCTGTGCTCCCAGTTTGGGCTGGCCGGGGAAGCAAGGGACAGTAAAACACCCTGGGGGCAGGAAACTGGACATATGGTCTTTTGAGGACTTTTCCAGGACTGATTTGTGATTTCTAAGGAAGTTTTGGTAAGGATATAACAAAATCAAGTTCCCACTGTCCAAAATGAAAGACTCTTATGCCTGGGGAAAAAAACTGGGCCAATACCTTCTCAATAATAACCTCTGACCTTTTGTTGAGGAGACTGGGAGCCTGCAATTAAATGAAGAAATAAGGCATTATCTTTCCTGAAATGCAAGTCTGTAGTTCAGAGCAGACTACCTCAGTGTCCCAACATAGGACTTCAGAGTCTCTCTCCTGCCATTCAACTGATTTGTTGTTTAAATGACTTGTATAGGGTGTTTATGTTAATCAGATGCTAGGATTTTAAAAGTCATTAAAGAACCACAGTAGCATTCTTTGGTCTGCCCATGAGTTACCCATTAGCAGTCTGTTGTGGAATGTGACATATTTCTTCTCTTTTTTTCTCACAGAATGCTATGAACCTACCCCCTGACAAAGCCAGATTACTGCGGCAATATGACAATGAGAAGAAGTGGGAACTGATTTGTGATCAGGTAAGAAACATTGATGCTTTTTTTCAAGAAATAATGAGAGAAGAGAACCGGATTTCCTCCCTAAATATATCAGACTTTTTTTCAGGAGATGCATGAATTTCTGTCTTGTGATTTGCCTTCCTGTTGATTATGACCAAAGGAAAAGTTAGAAAATGACATTTTATTCTTGCATTATTTTAATTGTCTACTTTATTTTTAAATGTTTTTTAGTTAAAATTTCTGGTAACTCTGGTCAAGTGGACAAATCAAATTCAGCTGATTTGTTTTTCTATTTACCTTACATAGCAGTTTATGCTTCTTGAATAATGCAGGTCCTCTAATTTAATTGGCTTTCTTATTCATGTGTATTGATGTTTACTGATGCAAGAAGGTGAATTGTTTATAAAGAAACATTGCTTGGGCTGATAAAAAATTATTTCATATTATAGCAGTTCCCCAGGTGTTCTTATCATTAACTCATAACAAATTTAGACTCTTCAGAGAGATATATAATAAAAAGGGGATTTCTCCATTTTCTTTCTTTCTACCCTCCAAATTCTACACTTCAGAGGCCCACTGGTAAGACTCTGAAGTATTTCCATCTAGTTTTTTCTTCTGTTTTTGTTTTTTAAAAACAATGTGTGAATACCCATACATACTCTAATGCATCTTGATATTTTTTTCAGTATGGATGTCTCTACGTCATTCTTTTAAAATAATATGTAGTATATTATTGTAATTGGTAGTAATTTTTTGGAGACTTCACTCCTGGGCAGGTACAGGCTAATTGTTTAAAGCTTAGAAGGTTCACCCTGTAAAGTAAAGATAGGCTCTGTATATTATATATTAGCTCTTTGATTTTGTGCCATGAGCGTCTTCAGGGTGGTTGTGTCCCCCCAACCCCTTGCCACCCTGAAAATTCTTGGTAGCGTTGTAATTTCCTTCCAACCCTTTGGTCTCTGCTGTGGGACAGATGCGTCAGGGGAGCAGAGGCATTTTCTGTTCCCCAAAGGTAGATGGTCCATGTTCCCTAAGGAATAGATACCTGCAGTTTACATGGAGCTTCTGAAGTGCCCATTGTGTGTTGCTTTACTTTAGCTTCTGAACTAAAACAGTAAAGCAGTGGTGGGGACATCATACTCCGTTCTGCATGCTATATTGAGCACCACGAGTAGATACAAGCTGAAGAGCAAGCTTATTGCTTATAGGACCATGTTGCCAAAGAATAAAATTTTGCTGACACAGGCTTCTTCCTTGAGACTTAATTATAAACGAGTATTACCTAAACCTATTACTGCCAAGAGAACTGATTTTACGGTAGTGAACAAAGAGTGTAGGGGTAATTAGTATAAAAAGGAAAAATAACCACACAAATGAGAGAGGTCCAGGAGTGGTTAGAAATCCTGCGTATGACAAGTTGTGATGGAGCACAGAGCTCAGGCAAAGGAAGGTTTTCTTGGGTGGTGGTTTGCATCTCCAACATGCCAGAAAGGGAAGTCTGCTGATGATGGACATTTCTAACAGCTGTGCTCTTCTCAGCCCATAAGTAGCTTCATGGAGTTAGTGATGGGGTCTAGCGGGGATCTTGAGGCAGAGGGAGGAACAAGTCAGTTATCTTGCTTATGTTTCTGATTCTCAAATCCTCAATGTTCAGGTTATTATTGCCCTTAAATGTTAATATGCCAGGATGTGGAGAATTGAGCTACTTCATCGGTTCCTTTCTTGTCGTCACTTTCACACATGCTGACAGCTGCAAACGGAAGTGGCTCCATCAGTTCTGAGGCGGCATGTGTGATTTGTTAATAATAAGGAAATAATCATAATAATTATTATTGCCAGTAACCAACATTTAATAAGCAGATTTTCTTCATAAGAGTTCTGTGTTAAATCTCGAAAGCAGTCATACTTATTAATATCTCCATTTGACATACAGGGAAAACTGAGAGATATCATTGCTGATGGTCACATAGCTGTTACGTGGTAAAGGGGCGTACACAGTCTGATCTGGAGAATATGTACATTCTGGGGTCTATACCCTTAACCACTAGCTCTTTGCTCCCTTCCTTATAAAGTGCTCAAGTTTGTGAATGATATACTAAAAATAAATTTAAAAATACATGTTATCTCTGTTTCTCCGACTTGCATTCTGGCATGCTTTCCTGAGAGGGAGAGAAAGCGGGGAGTTGTTAACACAGGCACTGAGCTGCCATTATGGTGAACGACCATTTTTGGTTAACCATTAGTCATTGTGAGAATTGTGGCCAGCAAAAACTGGGCTTTTTGTCACATATAGGTAACCCATTGGTATGTCACACACATGAATATCATTTCTCCTATGTATGTGTGTGAGGGAAAAGATAAAAACCATGAGCTTAGAGCATTCATAATGTAGTATTTATATGGCAAATATAATGTATTGGTGTTTGTTGACTGTTTATGTTACCTACATGGACCATGTCATATATATATTTGGTACCTATCTATATCTGTCAGTGGTACCTAAACTGATAGACACTCAAAATACATTTGTTTTTATGATTCCATTTATATGAAATGTCCAGAATACAAAAATCTGTAGAGACGGAAAGTAGATTAATGGTTGCCATGGCCTGGGAGTGGGGATGGGGAGTGACTGCTAATGGGTGTGGATTTCTCTTTACTGTGACAAAAATTACACAAAAATTACTATAAAAAGACTTTTTGGGAAAATTGGGGGTATTTGACTTGTGACTCCTGAGTAATTATTAGATGATTCCAAGAAATTATCTTTGTTGGTTTTGGTTTTGGTATTGGATTAAATAAGAATCTGTTCTTACTTTTTAAGAAACATGTACTTGTGCAAGCATGAAATGATATGACTGGAGTTTGTTGTAAAATACTTCATCGAAAAAAAGTGGTAGATAAAGGAAATGTGGAAGAACCTTTAGTTGTTGAATCTTGGTGAGATATGTTGAGGTCTATTACAGTAAAATCTCAACTTTTGTGAATTTTGGAAATTTTACAATATAAAATTTATAAACGAAGATATTTGCTACTTAACTACCTTCATTTTTTTCCTCATCTGTAAAATATAGTTAATACTAACATCCTTAAGTTATTTTAAAGATTGGAGGCAATATATGTACAGTACGTAGACTAACACTGGGCATATAGTAAGTGCTTCATAAGTGGTAGGGCTGCTTCTGCTGTGGCTGAGGGGCCCAGATATTAAGTATTAGAATCATGATTATTGTCAACTTGTCTTCAAAAGATTCAGGGAAATTTATTGTTGAATCAGTCATCATATGTTCCCCAAACATACTTTGCGGTTTGAATACATGGTACATGATGCTGTCAGGAAAAGCCACAGCTATAGATTTCAGTCCAAGAAAACATCAAGGTGAACCTCTCTTTTGTGAAGTCTTAAAACAATGATCGTGGTGTGTTGTCATTGCTCCCTGACACACAACCCATCCCCTGGCCCCTGTTGCTTTGTGTACAAATAGCGTACTAAATACAAATATTAATTTTATTTCTTTTAAAACAACGCAGACATATTATCTGTTATCTTAAAATATATGTCGTATGCAAGGTGTGCAAAGTAAAATTGGATATTAAGGAAATTTAATTCTAAAAAGAAGTATGTGAACAAGAGTGTTGGATGACCCAGGGAGAGATTACTTCAGGTTTCAGTTCCATGAAAAATTATCATGTGGACACTCTGAATCATGGAACTGGTCATGTTTCTCCTTTTTCCCCTTGGCTGCTAGAATGCTCAGAGCCAAATCTGTGGTCTTCCCTTACCGAGTATACAGTATCTTAGTAGCCTACGTTTTGTTGCCTAGCCTCACCCATGGCTTCATCGAGTTTTTCCTGCCCATATTTTCCCTCCACATTGATTTCCTCACTTAAAAAAAAACCTTGTATGAAGCTGTAAAATTTCAGAAGTCGTCTTTTTGAACAAGATGAACATAAAATATATCAGCATTATTGGTGAACAAAAATAAAGTTTGCACAGATAACAGTACTAAAATTTTCTATCTGCTGTGGGCATTGTGCATATCGGTGCATCATATATTCCAGCAGTATCCTTTAGCCCTTTCCTAGATTACTGCATAAATATAAAGATGACCTGCGCTTTCAGTGGGTCTCAGAGGTTAGACATGGGAGAACCGTGTAAGTCTGTTCTGAGTGGGATGATAGAAGCGGAAGAAAGAGGCTTCCCTGCTGAGTTTTGGGCAGTATGAGGTGTATCCCAGGGAACTTATTTCTGTGCTGTAGTAAGTGGGCAGAGTTCCACGAGGACATCCGTTCGAGGACTCGGTGGGGACACCGAGGCTAATTTTATAATAGATGAAATGACAGTGTGAGAGTAAAAAGCTGGAAATACTAAGTTCTTTTGACAAACGCAAATGAAAACTCACAAGCTGTGTAGCAATAAGAGGGCTCTTTCAATGGTCTTTTTATCTATGCAGAGAGGGAAGGCCCTTGCTCTCACTCTTGGCTCAATTTTCAGTGCTCCCTGAACACAGACCCTGTGCTGCACTGGTTGGCTTTGGGGTCTTGGCAGTTTCCCACAAGTTAAGGATAAAGGTTGCGTATAGGGAGCTTCAGAGATCCTGGATGAATTTAAGACTTTCAGATCATTATATCTGGAAGGGTTGTTAGAGATCATTTATTTCAAGCCACTCTTTAAATTCTTCTCAAAAAGAATACTTAACGCATGCTTGTCAAAAAAAAAAAAATTTAACTGTATTGGATCATAGGAAGTAAAGCAGAAATCATTTTGCCTTTCCTGCCTGTTCACTAAACTCCTTATTTTATAGATGATGAAATGGAGGTTCAAGAACATAAATGACTAGGCCAGTGTCAAGGCCACCTGGGTTAGTTAGACAAGAACACCAATTCCAAACTCCAGTCATGAGCCGTTTCAATTATTAGGGACCTAGAAACAATCCATTGAAACCTGAATTGTAGTAGGTAAGGGGCTATCACCAAGGCTGCATTCTGTGGCTTCTCAGGTGATGTTGGCATGGAGGGAATGGGATCTGTAGAACTTAGCGGTGGTGGTGGCTTGGTTGGTAAATGTGCCTCAGCTGAATAAGTGGAAGTGGTTAGTCAAAAATTCAGGACATTGTAGATGACTAACACTAAGGGGGTAGGTTCCGCGAATGTACGTAATCCCGTCCCAAAATGTTAGCAGTGCATACCTGAGCTGGGTCAGAAAACTCCCCTGTGGCTTTGCTGGTGATGGCACAATTTGGTTTTTTTGCAGGGGGCGGTGGTTTGGCACGGCTCGACCTTGCCCCCTAATGGCTGGCTATTGCTTTGCATTGTAGCCTCGTGAGAGATGGGCGTCTTCCCTTTGCTTGTATAGAATGATATGGGAGAAGGAGATTAAAAACAAAGACAAAACGGGAGAGTGAAGAGGTGGCAGAAAATCATACCCACTTAGACTCAGCTTCCTGTGTTCAGCACTTCAGGGAGATCAGATTGCAGCGCTCAAGGCTTGGCATGTACGTGTCCTAGTCAGGAAAGGGGAAGGCCCTTGCTGCCACTCAGCCAGAGCTGAGCCAGACCAGTGGTACTAAGATACTCCAGTACAGCGAGAGTTGCTCTTGTCTTTTTCAACACAACTGACCCAGACCATTTGAATGTATTTAATCGTCAAGAATATAATTATTTTTAAACCCTTCACTTACTTTCTAATACTATTTCTTCTGAAAGACAAGAAAGTTACTTACTGGATAACTTACTAAGCCAATTTGCCACTGGAATCAAATTTCCTAAAATATTGAAGAGCACACCATATATCTCTGTGATTTGTTTTATTAACTGTTCATGTTTTTGTGAGCCAGTTAGAGCTCTTCTCTGCCAGGTAAGCAAATATTACTGGTTACTGATAAATTATTTCTTGTAGACCATCAGATTCAGTTAATGAGGGCTTGTCCTTGGAGCCCCAGGGGAAATAAATGAGTTGTGACAAGGGAGGGTGGGAAGGATGGCTGTAGCCTGCTTCCGTGTCGGCTGTCATGTTAGTCATTGGAGCAGTGTATGGATAGCATAGATAGTGGGAAAGAAGCAGAAGGAAAAGATGGTGATGCAGCAGTAGCCTTTGCCTTGCTCTACCCCCTCTCCTCTTGCTCCAAGACTCCCGATTTAATCTGCCTTTAGCCTGTATCCCCCAGTTCCAGGCTTTGATTCTACATTTAGCCGAGCTCACTTCATTGAGGCTTTCCCAGCTGTCGGGACAGCAGACAGCCATCTCCCTGCCCTCTCTCCCTTATTCATTCCTCTGGCTAGCTGACATTATTACTATATTTAATATTATTTGGTGTTAAGTTGTTTGCATTTTTACTGTACTTCCATAGTTCTGTGGTATGTTGAAATGCTCTTTAGTTTAAAATCATTATTAGGTTTTGGGATCTGTTTAATTGTTTTGAAATTCTACCTTTCAAACCCTTAGTGTTTTTCTTTTATTGTTTTTATATTTGGTCTTTCCCTTCTGTGTAATCCTCCTTTTGACTATGCGTTAGTTGGATTTTTTGTTTGGTATTTTGTTTTCTAGTTTATCTTTAAAAAAATTCACTATGCATCTTATAAAAATGAGAATTTTCTCTTTTATCCAAATAAAGTCATCACAATTAAAATGAGTAATAATTTCTTAATATCGTCTACTGCCCGGTTCATATTTCTCAGTTTTCTTAATGTTCTTCCCACCTGGTTTAGTTCAAACTAGTCCAGAATCAATCACACACTACATCTGGCAGTTACGTTTTTTAAGTCTCTTTTAATCTAGAACAGACTTTTATTCACGATGCTCATATAGTAAAACAACAAGGCAAGCCATTTTGTAGGAAATCTTGTTTCCTGTATTTACCTGATTGTTTCCTAGAGGCGTCTGAGCTCCTGAATTTCCTGTTAACCAGAAGTTAGATGTAAAGATATGATAGATTGATGTTGAACGTCTTTGTCTGGAATATAAAAGACAAATAATATCTGATATCTCACCATTAGGTAATAAAGGTCAAAGGATCAGATGACAACCTGATTCCTCTGTTGTATAATTATGTTTTTCCCTTATGCAGAAAGGAATCTGTGGAGTGTTACTTTGGCATCATATATACGTCTCATTACCTATCAGCCTTGTACCTAGTGAGTTTTAAAACCAATTGATAATTTTTGGCTGAATCAGTTTCATTAGGAGTTGCAGGAAAAAAGACAAACCCGATTTTCTAATTTTATTTCCCTTCAACATTAAGCCAGCAGGTAGAGCTTTCACCTGGTCCTGGTTTACCCTGGAATTAACTATTCCTGTAATTCTTTCCCTCAATTGTCATTTTTCAAAGTAAGGGCTTAGTTTAATAGATACCTCAAAAGGCGACAAATGTTTTCTTTAGCTTCCTTTTGTGAATATCATTGTGAACCCATGGATTTTCATAGTCAGTGTGTCACAATCAATAGGAGATTTTTTTTGGGGGGGGGGCTCACATTAACAACATTTTAACATTTGGGAGCTCCTTCATGCTGGCTCCTCTATCCTTTTGACATGACCCTATTAATCCTTACAAGCTTTATGTATGGTGCAAAAATAATTTCTTAGGCTTAACTTGTACTTTCCTTGCACCTGACCTAGAATAAGACATTTCTTCAAGGAGCCCTATTCTTTTTCCCAGGGGATGGTATTAGAAGTTGTCATATTATTAGGTTGTCACAGCTGCTGGGTGAATTTGTGTCTCAGTTTAAGTGTCTGGACCTTGAAAATGTATGTCTAAACATTATGAGTTCAAATTGATATTTCCAAATCAATTTTTAATATTAATTCACTTATTTTTTTGATTTTATAATTATCACTTTTTTTCAGTGAAAAAGTTGATTCCTAACATCAATTATTTGTCTTTTCCTAGAATATTAAAAGTTTCAAAATAACAACTACCAATATCATTACTAACTAAAGTTACTAGGTGAAGGATAAATGTCTTGTACCTTTGTGTCCTCGGAATGCATCCTATTAAAGATGTGCCGAGTACTGTTATTTAAAGTCACTTGATGTTGATACCTTTTCTGTTATTAACTTCCAGTATAAGTTAGAGTAATGATAGATAACAAACAGATGCTGTATGAGATTCCTAGGGCTGTCATAACAAATGACCACAAACTCCATGGCTTAAAACAACAGAAAGGGTTTTGTCACAGTTCTGGAGGCCAGAAGTCTGGAATCAAGCTGTCTGCCAGGCTGTGTTCCCTCCAAAGGCTCCAGGGGAGAATCCTTCCTGTCTCATCCAGCTTCTGGTGTCTGTTGGCGTTCCTTGGCCTGTGGCTGCATAACTTCAGTCTCTGCCTTCGTCTTCACATGGCCTTCCCAAACTCTTCTCCTTGTATCTGATCCTTCTCCTCTGTCTCTTATAAGGATACTTGTCACTGGGTATGAGCCTACCTGTATACTCCAGGGTGATCTCATCTCAAGATCCTTAACTTCATTGTATCCACAAAGACCCTTTTTTCCAAATATGGTCACATTCACTGGTTCAGGGGTTAGGACATGGACAAATATTTTGGGTTGGGGGACACCATTCAACCCACTATAGATGCCAAGACACATAATGATTTACAAAACAGGCTTGTCGTTTACATAACAATCCAAGTTGGTATTGTTGATCATTGGGGGTTAAATTACACAGAATTAATCAGGGATCCACTTGAGGCTGTTTTTAACATAAAGTTTCAGCTTTGCAATCAAAGGAAGAAAGAAAATGCAGGTGGACACCTGGAGAGTTTTTTGGGCCAGGTTTGAAAGTGGCATGTGTTATAGTCTTATTTTTTTAACTAGGCCTGCCAAGGAGGATGAGAAATGTAGGCTAGCTGAATACCCAGGAAAGAGAAGAAAGTGTTAGTAAACAGCTAGTCTCTGCTATGATTACCAATTTTGATAGTCTGATAGTTTCATTTGTTTTAGATTGTATTCAATTTTAAAACTTGCCTTGGGCTTCCCTGGTGGTGCAGTGGTTGAAAGTCCGCCTGCTGATGCAGGGGACACAGGTTCGTGCCCTGGTCCTGGAAGATCCCACATGCCTGGAGCGCCTAGGCCTGTGAGCCATGGCTGCTGAGCCTGCGCGTCCAGAGCCTATGCTCCACAACGGGAGAGGTCACAACAGTGAGAGGCCGCATACCGCAAAAAACAAACAAACAAAAAAAACCTTGCCTTTATTTATGTATTCATTAATTTATTCATTGAATAAGCATTTAGTTGTATAGGTGAGGGAAAGCAAAGAGTAAAGTGAGAGAGGGTATGGGTCTGAGTTCTCCCAAAACAGATACCTCCTGTGATACTTGGAGTCTGGAAAGGACTCTAAATGGTTGATAGTATCAGTCTGTTCTGAGTTCCAGCAGGGGGCCAAGCCAGGCATGAATTGGCTTTGGGACATGCATTCTTGCCAAATTAAAAAAAAATTGTCTCTGAGTTATCTTCTCCTTGAGATTTTTTTTTAAACATCTTTATTGGAGTATAATTGCTTTGCAATGGTGTGTTAGTTTCTGTTGTATAACAAAGTGAATCAGCTATACATACACATATATCCCCATATCTCCTCCCTCTTGTGTCTCCCTCCCACCCTCCCTATCTCACCCCTGTAGGTGGACACAAAGCACTGAGCTGATCTCCGTGTGCCATGTGGCTGCTTCCCACTAGCTATCTATTTTACGTTTGGTAGTGTATATATGTCCATGCCACTCTCTCACTTCGTCCCAGCTTACCCTTCTCCCACTCCCCATGTCCTCAAGTCCATTCTGTACTTCTACGTCTTTATTCCTGTCCTGCCTCTAGGTTCTTCAGAATCTCCTTGAGATTTTAAAGGGACTGTTGTCCTTTTCTTGAAGTTGCCAAACCTGAGTTAGTTGCTATTAAAAAGAAGACAAGTTTTAGTTTCCCTCCAGAAAGCAAGTTTCTCTTCCATTAAGACTTACTCCAGGCCTCCAATTTCTTGATTCTAAAATGCTGGAGAAGCAATGAGAGGAGCAGATGCCAACTCTCTATATGTTGAGCTTTCTACAGTTTAGCATCTCTGGAGACATGGAAAATTGAGTCTGAACCCAGAAGTGAGTTTACATCTTTCCTCTTCCAGACTTTCCCTTTGTCATACAATTTTTATAGTGGGGAGAAAAGATGCTGGCTTATCCCACAGGGACTGAGAGAGGGACAGAAAATGGGGAGAAGGTTAGCTAAACAAGGGGGGAATTATTCCTTTTTAAAGGAATCTTTTTTGGCAGCTTGATGTAAATGCTCTCTCAGAAATGCTATTCGGCATTAGCAGCTAGAGCAAGAGGCCTGGGGCTCAGTCTGATATGAAGAGTTTAGGTTATCTCTTGCCAGAATGAACATCGCATTGCCTGCCTTCCTGCCTGGTAATACAAATGGAATTACAGATCCCCCGAACCCCCCTTAAAACAACTAAATTGCCTGAGCTGACCCAGACAACTTGATGATGCTGTTTGAAATAAACTTTACTGTATGAGCATCTTCTGTAAACTTGGGAATGCTGTTACAGGAAATGAAGAATCATGTAGCCAGTTTAAGGCATACAGGCTAGACTGAGGTTGACCTTTGACACTATCTTTCAGAAAATCATTTAAATTATTTATTAAGGTGTAGTAGCCAAGAATTTCGACTAGGTAATTAATACAAATACTACTTTATGTTGTTTTAACACTTGGATATTTAACTCATCATCCTTGCTGTGGAAGGCTGTTTTAGTTTAACTTTATTAGTATGGCTTCCTTCCTTAAAAATTCAACAAATTCAATTAAAACACTTTAAATAGGGGAAAATGATGAACTATGAATAGGATTAAAGAAGCCAAATTAATATTAAAGAATGAATTATAGGATGTTTTGATTAGGAAAGACCTGTTGAACTAGAAGAGACTTTTGCTAGTCTAAATAAAGGAAATCATTTGGAAAAGTCTCATCAAAAGTTATTTTCAGTCTGAGAGCTGTAATGGAACACTTGGAAAGTTGTCCTCTCCTCTCAGACTAGGAAAATGATTTCATATTCAGAGCTGAAGAATGCTTCACGGCCCTCCAAGAAACTGTGGCTGTGGAATGCATCTGACATGCTGATTTTTCTGCACTAGTCTTAAGTGCAGAAATGGCCAACTTTTAAAGTTGGGAACAGGGAAAGGGGAGTCACATGGTATTAACTGTATGCTCTTCCACTATTCAAAACTCCTCATTGACTCCCTGTTGTCTGTTCTGTATGCATTAGCTTATTATTTGACATCTGCCTTTGTCCTTTCCAACTTACTGTTTAGATCCTTTTGTGCCATTGCCTTTCATAAACTGTGTTACTGGAACCCAGCTAAAGCCTTGAAGTTGCTGGCACATGCCCTGTGCTTCTCTGCCTTTGTTCCCATGTTCCCCCATCTGGAAGTCTCTGACTCCTGCCTCTCACACTGTCCCAGGATATCTATATGCTGCCTGTCCTTCAAAACACAATTCAAAAGCCAGTTTCTTCAGGGAAGTTCCTTTGATCATCTCGGTTGGAAAGAGCCTTACCTTTCTTTGAACTTCCAGAGGATCCCATATGGCTCTTATCATATTCTGCTTTGTATTACGTAAATGTCTGTTGTATCTCAGAGATGAGATTTAATGCTTTGGCATCGAATTAGTTTCGTTTTGTACTTTTTACATGGGTCTTGCATAATGTGTTCTGGATGAATGGAAGAATGAAATGACCAAAAACAAAAAAATTTTTTTTTTCACCTTGATATTTTTCATGTTAGTGCCTGGAAACAGGACACCTAAATGTGATAGCAAGATTTAAGATGTTCAGAGGCAGGGACTTGTCTAGCAAAATGTTTTCATCCAATAATAACCGCAGGGATCCTTCTAAATAGTAGCACAGCTGGCACTAGCTGCCTCTGGTAGTCCTTAGACAAAATTAGAATCCCATCTGAACGTGCTTTCTTGGCCATCAGTTGTTATAAGTAGGTAGAGTCTTAATACTTTTTCTTCATTTTCTCTTCATTGTCCTCTTCTTTCATATGCATACTTTCTGTAGGTGGGGTAGTCATCTGGCAGCCTTTCCAAAGTGTCAGAATTTGTTTTTTTCTTTTTGGGAAACATGGAATATGCATTCCCTTGGGGACTTTGGTACTCTCAATTCCTTGGGGGAATCTGGCTCTGTTTGCGTACATTTTCTTCATGTGTGTATAAGTTGTTGCTGCTGTGAGAGCTGAGATGTTATGGCTGACCTCAGTTTCCCTGCTTAGGAACCTGGTTTCTGGTCTTGGCACCTCCTCCTCCCACACATGCACTTTTTCCTGGCCTCTGCTATATTGTGTAAATCACTTCACTTCTGTCTATATACGATATTAATGCAATATTTTATTTTTGTCTTTCCTCCTCTTCATCTACTCTTGTCGGCGTTCTCCATTTTAGAGGGTAAACCCTTGGAGGACATAGATTGTTCCTGTCAGTGTAGCTCTGAAGAGCATTTAGCACCAAGCTAAGTCCTGCAAATTAGTACTCACTAATGGCAATGATGCTGGTTGTAATTAGAGCTCATTTAGAGACAACAGTTTGCTTACTCAGCCTTGGCAAAGGAAGGCCAACTACTGTCAGCTTCTAGGAAGAAAAATCAAGCTTAGTGAGCTTATGTGCACAAAAGCAAAGCCCTTTGAATTTTCACCATCTAAATTTATTACAGAGCAGAATAATGAAACATTAGTAATGGTATAATGATGGTGACGTCTAATTCATCCCTAAGGGTGTTGAAGCAGTTTGTGTGGCTTTGCTTAATCCACTATTGAAATAGAGCCAGTGACCCTGTGACTTTCCCAAACAGGGAAGAAACTCAACACTAAGTGTGTCCCCCACAAGCCATTCATTTCCCAGAGACTCACTATAATTTCTTTTCTTAAACCTCAGAATATGAAGATACAAGATAAACTTAAATGAAATTCTGTTTGATTTTGGAGCTGCTTATCCAAATAGAATTTATGGAGCAGAAATGCTTATGACATGCTTGTTGTAAGTCCAGCCAATGCCAAATTAACCTCAGTTAAGTAATTTCTCCTGTAATTATACACATGGATAGAGAGGACGCAAAGGATCAGAAATGTTGTGCTAGGTGAATGGAATGTCCAGTTCCAAACCTTTATGCAAAAACGCTTTCAGTGACAAAGTTTATTAGATTTAGGTGGGGAAAGGGGGGTGTGGAGGGAGGCCCCAGAGAAACAGTTCAGCTGGTCAGAAAGGAACCAAGACTGAGTCTGCCTGTGTCTCATAGAGAAGGCCATGTTGTAGCATAGCTGAAGAGTTCCATGTACTGTGACTTGCCCAACAAATCTAGCACTTCCCTGTCACAGCCCTTCATTTAAGCTCCTTTTAAGAATGGCCTGGGGGCTTCCCTGGTGGCGCAGCGGTTGAGAATCTGCCTGCCGATGCAGGGGGCACGGGTTCGTGCCCTGGTCTGGGAAGATCCCACATGCCGTGGAGTGGCTGGGCCCGTGAGCCATGGCTGCTGAGCCTGCGCGTCCGGAGCCTGTGCTCCGCAACGGGAGAGGCCACAACAGTGAGAGGCCCACGTACCGCAAAAAAAAAAAAAAAAAAAGAATGGCCTGGTTTTCTTTTTTTCTGTTCTTTTTTAAAATTTTTAGTTGAGTATAGTTGCTTTACAATGTTTTGTTAGTTTCTGCTGTACAGCAAAGTGAATCAGTTATACATATATCCACTCTTTTTTAGATTCTTTTCCCATATAGGTCATTACATGAATGGCCTGTTTTTCTAATTTGAGTTGCAGTAGATTTGAACCTTGGTTATTAAATGGAATCCAATCAATGCTTTGTTTTTTTCCTTATCTGCAGGGCTGGCCTGTGTATAGGCAGAGTGACTTTCCTAGTGGCCAGTGGGGAGAGGGGAGGCTGATGTAAGCCTTAGTGGATTGAGTTAATGAGAAATGTATAATTATGGAAGGCACTAGGCAGTTTCAGAGCCATGAGAGGTACAACACAAGCTTATCAGCAAATGTCCTTTCACTATGATAGTAGTTTGGCTGACATATCTAGCACAGAATCCACTGGGTGTATGCCTTGTACAGAGTGTTTACAGTCTCTCTGAGTACTTTTAAATTTCAAAAACTTACTTGTAATTTATGTGAGAAGTGACTTGTATATGACATTTAAAAAGTTTAATTATTTGAACATTATTAAGGACTGAGTGCTGAGTATTCATCTACATACTGAGACTCAAGGAAAAGTAGAACATGTTTTTTGTCTTTTAAAAACTTACTCTAGGCTGGAACTCCTGGCTTGGGGTCTCTCCCCTCCGCCGTCACCGAGCTGCCCCAGAGCCCAAGGGGAGGGTGGCCTCACTGAGGCTGCCGGCTCTGGAGGGGGCCCCCACTGGCTGAAGCCGTGACTGTCCTTGGGACTGGGAGACAGTTCTCTAAAACCTGGACCTCGAAGGCCACCTTTATTCACACAAAGAAAGGATTTTTCCGTGTGGAGGGTGACATGTCAGAGTTTTGCTTTTACCATTTGCTTTGGGGTTCTATCTGTTCTTTTTTTTTTCCTTTATTTTCTTCCTTTTCTTCTGAGCAATGTGGCTAGCAGGGTCTTGGTCCTCCAGCCAGTGTCAAGCCTGAGCCTCTGAGGTGGGAGAGCTGAGTCCAGGACATTGGACTACCAGAGACCGCCCAGCCCCACATAATATCAATTGATAAGAGCTCTCCCAGAGATCTCCGTCTCAACACTAAGACCCAGCTCCACCCAATGGCCAGCAGGCTCCAGTGCTGGATGCCCCATGCCAAACAACTAGCAAGACAGGAACACAAGCCCACCCATTAGCAGAGAGGCTGCCTAAAGTCATACTAAGTTCACAGACACCCCAAAACACACCACTGGACGCGGCCCTGCCCACCAGAAGGACAAGATCCAGCCCCACCCACCAGAACACAGGCACCAATCCCCTCCACCAAGAAGACTACACAAGCCACGGAAGCAACCTCACCCACTGGGGGAAGACACCAAAAACAATGGGAACTATGAACCTGCAGCCTGTGAAAAGGAGACCCCAAACACAGTAAGTTAAACAAAATGAGAAGACAGAGAAATATGCAGCAGATGAAGAAGCAAGGTAAAAACCCACCAGACCAAACAAATGAAGAGGAAATAAGCAGTCTACCTGAAAAAGAATTCAGAGTAATGATAGTAGAGATAATCCATATCTTAGAAATAAAATGGAGAAAATACAAGAAATGTTTAACAAGGACCTAGAAGAACTAAAGATGAAACAAACAATGATGAACAACAGAATAAATGAAATTAAAAATTCTCTAGAAGGAATCAATAGCAGAAAAACTGAGGCAGAAGAATGGATATATGACCTGGAAGATAAAATAGTGGAAATAACTACCACAGAGCAGAATAAAGAAAGAAGAATGAAAAGAATTGAGGACAGTCTCAGAGACCTCTGGGACAACATTAAATGCACCGACATTCAAATAATAGGGATCCCAGAAAGAGAAAAGAAAAAGAAAGGGTCTGAGAAAATATTTGAAGAGAGTATAGTTGAAAACTTCCCTAACATGGGAAAGGAAATAGTCAATCAAGTCCAGGAAGCACAGAGAGTCCCATACAGGATAAATCCAAGGAGAAACATGCCAAGACAGATATTAATCAAACTGTCAAAAATTAAATACAAAAAAAATATTAAAAGCAGCAAGGGAAAAGCAACAAATAACATACAAGGGAATCCCCATAAGGTTAACAGCTGATCTTTCAGCAGAAGCTCTGCAAGCCAGAAGGGAGTGGCAGGACATATTTAAAGTGATGAAAGGGAAAAAACTATGACCAAGATTACTCTACCCAAGAAGAATCTCATCCAGATTTGATGGAGAAATTAAAACCTTTACCGACAAGCAAAAGTTAAGAGAATTCAGCACCACCAAACCAGCTTTACAACAAATGCTAAAGGAATTTCTATAGGCAGGAAGCACAAGAGAAGAAAAAGACCTACAAAAACAAACCCAAAACAATTAAGAAAATGGTAATAGGAACATACATATCAATAATTACCTTAAATGTAAATGGATTAAATGCTCCAACCAAAAGACATAGACTGGCTGAATAGATACAAAACAAGACCCGCCTATATGTGGTCTACAAGAGACCTACTTTAGACCTAGGGACACATACAGACTGAAAGTGAGGGGATGGAAAAAGATATTCCATGCAAATGGAAACCAAAAGAAAGCTGGTGTAGCAATACTCATATCAGACAAAGTAGACTTTAAAATAAAGACTATTACAACAGACAAAGAAGGACACTACATAATGATCAAGGGATCAATCCAAGAAGACAATATAACAATTGTAAATATTTATGCACCCAGTATAGGAGCACCTCAATACATAAGGCAAATGCTAACAGCCATCAAAGGGGAAATGGAGAGTAACACAATAATAGTAGGGAATTTAACACCCCACTTTCACCAATGGACACATCATCCAAAATGAAAATAAATAAGGAAACACAAGCTTTAAATGACACATTAAACAAGATGGACTTAATTGATATTTATAGGACATTCCATCCCCAAACAACAGAATGCATTTTCTTAAGTGCTCATGGAACATTGTCCGGGATAGATCATATCTTGGGCCACAAATCAAGGCTTGGTAAATTTAAGAAAATTGAAATCATATCAAGTATCCTTTCCAACCACAACGCTATGAGGCTAGATATCAATTACAGGAAAAAATCTGTAAAAAATACAAACACACGGAGGCTAAACAATATGCTATGAAATAATCAAGAGATCACTGAAGAAATCAAAGAGGAAATAAAAAAATACCTAGAAACAAATGACAATGAAAACACGACGACCGAAAACCTGTGGGATGCAGCAAAAGCAGTTCTAACAGGGAAGTTTATAGCGATATGATTCTATCTCAAGAAACAAGAAAAATCTCAAACAACCTAACCTTACACCTAAAGCAATTAGAGAAAGAAGAACAAAAAATCCCCAAAGTTAGCAGAAGGAAAGAAATCTTAAATATCAGATCAGAAATAAATGAAAAAGAAATGAAGGAAACGATAGCAAAGATCAATAAAACTAAAAGCTGGTTCTTTGAGAAGGTAAACAAAATTGATAAACCTTCAGCAAACTCATCAAGAAGAAAAGGGAGAAGACTCACATCAACAGAATTAGAAATGAAAAAGAAGTAAAAACTGACCCTGAAGAAATACAAAGGATCATGAGGGATTACTACAAGCAACTATATGCCAATAAAATGGACAACCTGGAAGAAATGGACAAATTCTTAGAAAAGCACAACCTTTCAAGACTGAACCAGGAAGGAATAGAAAATATAAACAGACCAATCACAAGCACTGAAATTGAAACGGTGATTAAAAATCTTCCAACAAACAAAAGCCCAGGACCAGATGGCTTCACAGGTGAATTCTATCAAACATTTAGAGAAGAGCTAACAGCTATCCCTCTCAAACTCTTCCAAAATATAGCAGAGGGAGGAACACTCCCAAACTCATTCTACGAGGCCACCATCACCCTGATACCATAACCAGACAAAGATGTCCCCGAAAAAGAAAACTACAGGCCAGTATCACTGATGAACATCGATGCAAAAGTCCTCAACAAAATACTAGCAAACAGGATCCAACAGCATATTAAAAGTTGCATACACCATGATCAAGTCGGGTTTATCGAAGGAATGCAAGGATTCTTCAATATATGCAAATCAATCAATGTGATATACCATATTAACACACTGAAGGATAAAAACCATATGATCATCTCAATAGATGCTGAAAAAGCTTTTGACAAAATTCAACACCCATTTATGATAAAAACTCGCCAGAAAGTAGGCCTAGAGGGAACCTACCTCAACATAATAAAGGTCGTATATGACAAACCCACAGCCAACATTGTTCTCAATGGTGAAAAACTGAAACCATTTCCTCTAAGATCAGGAGCAAGACAATGTTGCTCCCTCTCACCACTGTTCAACATAGTTTTGGAGGTTGGAGCCACAGCAGTCAGAGAAGAAAAAGAAATAAAAGGAATCCAAATTGGAAAAGAAGTAGTAAAACTGTCACTGTTTGCAGATGACATGGTACTATACATAGAGAATCCTAAAGATGCTACCAGAAAACTACTAGAGCTAATCAGTGAATTTGGTAAAGTTGGAGGATACAAAATTAACACACAGAAATCTCTTGCATTTCTATACACTAATGACAAAATCTGAAAGAGAAATTAGGAAATACTCCTGTTTACCACTGCAACCAAAAGAATAAAATACCTAGGAATAAACCTACCTAAGGAGACCAAAGACCTGTATGCAGAAAACTATAAGACACTAATGAAAGAAATTAAAGATGATACAAATAGATGGAGAGATATACCATGTTCTTGGATTGGAAGAATCAACATTGTGAAAATGACTATACTACCCAGAGCAATCTATAGATTCAGTGCAATCCCTATCAAATTACCAATGGCATTTTTCACAGAACTAGAACAAAAAATTTCACAATTTGTATGGAAACACAAAAGACCCCGAATAGCCAAAACAATCTTGAGAAAGGAAAATGGAGCTGGAGGAATCAAGCTCCCTGACTTCAGACTATACTACACCGCTACAGTAATCAAGACAGTATGGTACTGGCACAGAAACAGAAATATAGGTCAATGGAACAGGACAGAAAGCCCAGACATAAACCCATGCACATCTGGTCACCTTATCTTTGATAAAGGAGGCAAGAGTATACAGTGGAGAAAAGACAGCCTCTTCAGTAAGTGGTGCTGGGAAAACTGGACGGCTACATCTAAAAGAATGAAATTAAAACACTTCCTAACACCATACACAAAAAAAACTCAAAATGGATTAAAGACCTAAATATAGGCCAGACACTATAAAACTCTTAGGGGAAAACATTGACAGAACACTCTATGCCATGTACCACAGCAAGATCCGTTTTGACCCACCTCCTAGAGAAATGGAAATAAAAACAAAAATAAACAAATGGGACCTAATGAAACTTCAAAGCTTTTGCACAGCAAAGGAAACTATAAACAAGACGAAAAGACAACCCTCAGAATAGGAGAAAATATTTGCAAATGAAGCAACTGGTGTAGGAGTAATCTCCAAAATTTACAAGCAGCTCATGCAGCTCAATATCAAAAAAAACAAACAATCCAATTCAAAAATGGGCAGAAGTCCTAAATAGACATTTTTCCAGAGAAGACATACAGATCGCCAACAAACACATGAAAGGATGCTCAACATCACTAATCATTAGAGAAATGCAAATCAAAACTACAATGAGATATCTTCTCACACCAGTCAGAATGGCCATCATCAAAAAATCTACAAGCAATAAATGCTGGAGAGGGTGTGGAGAAAAGGGAACTCTCTTGCACTGTTGGTGGGAATGTAAATTGATACAGCCACTGTGGAGAACATTATGGAGGTTCCTTAAAAAACTACAAATAGAACTACCATATGACCCAGCAATCCCACTACTGGGCATATACCCTGAGAAAACCATAATTCAAAAAGAGTCATGTACCACAGTGTTCATTGCAGCTCTATTTACAATAGCCAGGACATGGAAGCATGTTAAGTATCCATTGAGAGATGAATAGATAAAAAAGACGTGGCACACATATACAGTGGACTATTACTCAGACGTAAAAAGAAAGGAAATTGACTTATCTATAGTGAGGTGGTTAGACCTAGAGTCTGTCATACAGAGTAAAAAAGTCAGAAAGAGAAAAACAAATACCGTATGCTAACACATATATATGGAATCTAAGAAAAAAATGGTACTGATGAACCTGGGGACAGGACAGGAATAAAGATGCAGACATAGAGAATGGACTTGAGGACATGGGGAGGGGGAAGGGTAAGCTGGAACGAAGGGAGAGAGTGACATTGACATGTATACACTACCAAATGTAAAATAGATAGCTAGTGGGAAGCAGCCGCATGGCACAGGGAGATCAGCTGTGTTTTGTGACCACCTAGAGTGTGCGATAGGGAGGGTGGGAGGGAGGTGCAAGAGGGAGGAGATATGGGGATATATGTATATGTATAGCTGATTCACTTTGTTATACAGCAGAAACTAACACACCATTTAAAGCAATTATACTCCAATTAAGATGTTTAAAAGAATAAAAACTCTGTCTAAAGCAAGATGAGTATACTTATTATAGTGTAATGAAAAGAGCAAGGATTAGAGAGTCAGAAAACTTGAGCTTTAATCCTTGATGAGGGCTGGGGGGGTGTCGGTGTGTATATGTGTGTGTGTTTGAGATTTAAGGCAAGTCATTTATACTCTGAGCCTCAGTTTCCTCATCTATAAAATGGGGTTTAACATCTACTTGGCAGATAGGGAAGCTTGAGTAAGTTAAGAGGCCTAAAGTATATGCTAAACTGTTAGTAAAAGATAAGTTAATAATCTTTGAGAAACAAGAAGTGCTGCCCCAGATGAAAGGGTAATTGTGCTCCTGGGCTTGGATAAATTAAGTCGCTTTTAGCAACGAGAAGAAGTTTTCTGTTCGTTACCAGACAAATTGAATTCCTAACACTCTAATTTATTAAACTGTTTGCAAATGACACAGATGCTTCATGAAGATTTTAAGGTCTGTTCTCCCCTCTCTTTCCTCCCACTCTTCTTTCAGTGCAGTTTGTCAGCATAGTGTCCTGAATGTTAAGAAATGGCTTTGGGCTTGGTTCTTTGAATGTTTTTGGAGAACAATTGAAACCCTCAGAGCCATTTTTATTTCTCATCCAGAAAACATTTCATGAAGAAAGTTTGGTCACACAAAGATATAAATGGAAAGAGGTCAGAGTGGTGGTGATGCTGTATGATTAGATAGTTTGAAAGAAATTTGTATTTTATTTTATTTTTTTTTGCGGTACGCGGGTCTCTCACTGTTGTGGCCTCTCCCGTTGCGGAGCACAGGCTCTGGACGCGCAGGCTCAGCGGCCATGGCTCACGGGCCCAGCTGCTCTGTGGCATGTGGGATCTTCCCAGACCGGGGCACAAACGCGTGTCCCCTGCATCGGCAGGCAGACTCTCAACCACTGCGCCACCAGGGAAGCCCAGAAATTTGTATTTTTAAAGCTCTTTCAGATGGCTTATCCATCGCTATTGACAAATCACCATGATTTATCCCTAAGAACAATATTTCTATATAACCTAACTCAAGTTAGGGGCTTAATCTAATTAAGCTATGCTTATCAGTGATGTGGGACAAGCAGGTAACTAGTTATTGAAAATAGCACGTGGGGTATGAAGCGGTCCCAGAAGTGAGGATGATGGAAATCTGCCAGCCAAGGCAATTTTGGGTTTCAGAAGTGAGGATGATGGAAATCTGCCAGCCAAGGCAATTTTGGGTTTCAGTGAAAAATCTAAAATTCTAATACTTAGAGGAAAAAGTTATTAATTTAAATAAGTAAAATGCCAGTAATCCATCCAGAGTTCTTCAAAATAAATGTGTTTTGGCAAGGTGCTGGAATTCTCCAGTGTATTCCCCCAAATGTTTCTGTTGTCCAAATGGCCATGTTGAAGACAGACAGACTGAAAAGGTTTGGTGTGCCGGGTGCTGGATTCATAACTCAAACAGTAGCTCCTTTTGAGATTAGACAAGCAACCCCCAAGTTTTAGGAAAATCGTTGGGCTTTGTATTTTTCCTCCATAAGCGTTTCACTTGAATCCCTGGAGGTAGGTGCAGTTTTTGGAGAAGTAGCTACGATGTATGATGTGTTTTAAAGCATCAGTTTTCTTCATTTTCTGTTTCTTGGAAATATGTTAGTAAGTTACTCAAACACATGAAGAAAAAATGCCTAAAACACAACAGCAAATGCTAAGCACATTTGAAAAAGTGTGAGTTTATTAAATTTATACCTTGTTCATAATTTCAAGGGATTAATTATAAGGAAATTAATCAAGTCAGCAAGACCAGCAAATGTGTCTATTTGAGAAAGCCCCTCTGGGTGACCACAATCTTAAGTAAGGAACAGAGAAAGCTATATTTATGACTGTCAAAAATGGGATTTTAGGGCTTCCCTGGTGGCACAGTGGTTGAGAGTCTGCCTGCCGTTGCAGGGGACACGGGTTCGTGCCCCGGTCTGGAAAGATCCCACATGCCGCAGAGCGGCTGGGCCCATGAGCCATGGCCGCTGAGCCTGCGCATCTGGAGCCTGTGCTCCGCAATGGGAGAGGCCACAACAGTGAGAGGCCCGCGTACAGCAAAAGAAAAAAAGGGGGGGGTGGATTTTACTAATTGAGTGAATGTCAATATGTTATATATGCTAGTCAGCCAGATTTTGTTTTATTTATTTATGTATTTATTTTTTGCTGCACCATGTGCCCTGTGGGATCTTAGTTTCCTGACCAGGGATCGAACCCAGTCCCCCAGCAGTGGAAGCGTGGAGTCCTAACCACTGGACTGCCAGGGAATTCGGACTGCCAGGGAATTCCTTAAATTTTGTTATTTTTAAAGGAATAAATACGGCTCTTATGGTGTGAAGACATTGCCTGCAAGAACAAATACTAGAAATCTCTCAGTAACTGTCCACAGATTTCAAATTTTAGGTCCTCAAGCAAATGCTGCATTAGCCACAGTTAAAATTCATTGAGTTTCATATGTTAGGAACTTTATATTTAGAGGTAGGTAGTATTTGCTATAGTAGAATGGAGCACAGGGTGAGTTGTCTCTGTCATGGGATTTTAAAACAATTGGGGTAATTGGGGCTTCCCTGGTGGCGCAGTGGTTGAAAGTCCGTCTGCCGATGCAAGGGACACAGGTTCGTGCCCTGGTCTGGGAAGATCCCACATGCCGCGGAGCGGCTGGGCCCGTGAGCCATGGCTGCTGGGCATGCGCGTCCGGAGCCTGTGCTCCGCAATGGGAGAGGCCACATTATAAGGTTGGGGTAATTGGATTGAATTATTAAAAAGCATTTTATTTATATGCCAGTATATCTCTGGCATCAGCTGTTTTAATACACAGGGTTGGAAATAGTAACTGGTTTCTAGATAGCTTGTCAGTTAATTTTGGGGGAACTTTTTGTGATTATTTTAGCCCTCAGCTGGGCTATTGCTAAAACCCTGTGGCCATTGGATCCTATCTGATCCCTTAGTAAGGTGATAGTGTTTGTTTAAAAAAATTAAGACTTGGTACATAGACACAGTGATGGCGCCAGAGATGTCGAATATGCGTGAATCATTAATTAGAAATTGCTTGTGGGATAGAAAATTGGGGGGAATAATTAGAAATAATAAGCTGACCTTTTTTTAAAACAGCTCCCTTGAGAGATAGTTTGTATACTATGAAATTTACCATGATCATTTTTAAATAAAGGGGAAGTATTGATAGGTGTCTCACTCTAAGCCAACTTCTTTTATTTTAGAGTAGTATTAAACAATAATAAAATATATATTTTCACTAACAAGATGATCTTTTGATAATAGTAAGATGATCTTAAGCATTTCTAAATCTGTAAGTGAGCAAGGCTTGAGTGGACTGGGAAGAATGTTGTGGTTCCTTGTATTGGAGAAATACAAATTTATATGGGATAAACAAACACTTAACATACTGGCCAATTGTCAGTGTTCTAAAATACTAAAAAATTCCATTTTGGCATAAGCAATAATCAGGTTAAAAAGAATTACTAGGAAAACATCTTTTGAGTTGTATGCAGAAAAGTACCTGATAAGAATTGTCCTGATTTCATGACAAATCTTTTTTTCCTTTTGGAGCTGCTTTATGTAAACTTTTTTGGTGTATTAAATATAGTGTATATACAGGAAAGGTTGTGAAACTTAAGAATAGCATAATAAGTAAGATAAAACCAACATCTGTGTAACTACTTCTAGGGTCAGAAAAGAACACTGCCAGCTAGGATCAATCTGTATTTCCCTTCCCCCTCCTTGGTCCTTGACTATCATTTTAATGCAAATCTCCCCCTCCTCTTGTCTGTGTGTGTGTGTGTGTGTGTGTGTGTGTGTGTGAATAAACCACCTATATATGTGTCCCTAACAGTTAATATTTAATTTTGCCTCTTTTGTGAAAGAAATCATTTGTTCTTTTTTGTCTCAACAATCCATCCACATAGAACCATGCAATACAGTGTGTTCTTTTTTATCAGAATGTCATATATCATTATATGACTATAATATAGTACTTACCATGCTATAGTGTGGGCCTTTGGATTTTGCCCAGCTTACTAATGCTTATTCTGCTTTGGACATTATGGTCTGTAAAACCTGATACACGTGGGCATGAGTTTCTCAAAGTGTGGTCCCTCCATCCACATTGTCAGCATGAAACTTGTTAGAAATGCAGATTCATGGGCCCCACCCCAGATCCACAGTCAAATATCACCTTGGCATATATGTGTTTATATATATATATATATGTATATGCTTATTTCAATGATTCTGCCTTTGTTCACAATACTTTGAAGTCTTCTGATTTGGAAACTGCCTTAGGAACACTTTAATGGTCACACACATGCACACAAATACACACTCGCCGCAGTCTCTGAGCAGTAGACTCATTTTTGAAACAAATTAGTTTTATCTAGTTTGAGACAAATTTTTGGTGTTTTCAAAGATAAAATAAATATTCAAAAGAAAAAGATTTGCCAACACTGAAGATATTCAAAGAATATGCAATAGATGGAAGACCTGCTAAAAGAGGTCCCTGAACACAGGTTGGGCAGAACATTATTCTGAGAAAGAGAGCTGCAGAGCCCCACCGAGAAAGCAGGTCAGACTCTAGAGTTGGGCAAACATGGGTTTGAATCTACTTGTACCCCTGACTTGCTGCATCATCTTAGGGAAGAACTGATCTGCTCTGAGTTTCAGTTTCCTCGTAGGCAAAGAGGGAGGGGATAAGAACATCTACTGTAAAGATTCAAAACCAGTGACTCTTCGCAGGGCTATGGTCATGCGGCAGATGCGTTTTGGCTTTGGGTCAGCAGTATAAATCTGTGTGAATATGGCTGACCGTCATGCCTTCAGAGCTTTCATGCTTTTACTTTACTTTCATGCTTCCTGCAGGAACGATTCCAGGTGAAGAACCCTCCCCATACTTATATTCAAAAGCTCAAAGGCTATCTGGATCCAGCTGTAACCCGGAAGGTAAGATGGATTTGTTTCCACTTTGTGTTGTTGCTTCCTCATTAGCAGGCAGAATCCTCCTGCCCTGGAGGAGACCTTCCTTCCTCTCCATTATAGCCTCTGCCAGAGCCTCTGGGAAAACAACCTTGGAGTTGTTGGAGCTGGACAACATGAAAAGACAAAGAAAACACCCATCCTGACTTGAGAATGTGTTTAAAAGTACTTTCCTGAGTTGGGAGTCATGTACCTCTGATGGTTATTGAGTTGCTGCCATTTGCAGTTACACAGGGCGGTAGGTTCAGTCCAGAGGTGTTCAGGCCCCCAGAAAAACAGGCCTAGCAAAGGGAATACTTGTCTTTCATGCCTTGGTGCATTTCCAGAGACCTTGAAAAATCACTGGGGCTTTGTCATCCCAGCTGTGCACTCACATCCTGTGTTGATGCTTTTAGCGGCTTCCCCCGCCCCAGCCGTGCCCCTGGCCCCAAGAAGGTAAGGAGAGAATAGCTGATTCCATTCTCAGCGGACTCTCTCCTTTTACAAACAAGCCCTGCTTTGTGCAGCCACACAATTGGTTTAAACTGATGCCTTGTGGTAAAGCATGTAGCCTGGCACAGCCCTGGGGTCTGGATCAGTCCTGGGATGTCTCAGGGCAGAGCCGCCCTTGCTCAAGATGGATAAAGGGCTAGTCACCAGACAGCACTTGTTTTTCGGTTGACCTTCCACAACTCCTGCTTTCAAGGCTGCCCTGAAAATATCTTGAGCTGAATTCCCTCTGTTGTTTCAGCGTGTGACTCATGAGAGCAGAAAGGCACAGTTTTCCTAGTTAGCTCCTATTTTTCCAGGGCTCTTGGCTCTGAGATATATTTTTTAAGCTCCTTTTTCTGCATCTTCTACTTACATTCTAAACACTGTGCCCACCCCCCGCCGAAAGAATTCAAGTAAAGGAGTACAACTATTATTTCCTTTTGGACGTTTCCTGGCCCTTTGTCCTGTAGTTACTATGCAGACAGGCGGAAATAAAGTCTAGGAGTGATGATGCAAATGGGTTGTGGACCTTTGCTGTCGCCTAGGCGCCATATGTGGCATAGCCTCCTCTTCTAAGAATGTACCTATCAAAGTATCCTAATACCCTCCTCATAACTACGGCACACACATTTCTTTTTTTAAAAGAGCTTCTGTTTAGTTTCTTTCTTGTCCCCCTCCCCAAGGATACAGCACCTTTCAATTTCATCACATTAGAGAGGGTTAAAGGAAGGCATACCCATATACATAAAACACAACCCAGAAAAAAAAAACCGGACTATTTCTTTTGCACAGGGGCAGCAAGATTCTGTATGAGAAATATTTTCAGAAATCCCCCAACTCGTAAACCTTCTGGCTGGACAGCCCAGACCCAGGATTAGGCACACTCACCCCGAGCTGAGTCTGGCAGAAATGCCGTATTCGTACACAAGACTGAGAGTATACTCAGTGTCCCAGCCCCTGACAGTTATCTCAACATTTGTCAAATTCTTTAAAAAAGGAAAATACGTAAACTCCTGGAGAGTGCTTCTTAGACTCCAGCCTCAAGCCCCATGGGGACGAAGATGGTTGGAGAGAAGAGGTGGATTCTTCCTGGCCCAGTCCCAGTTCTTCCTCGGAACAATTATTCCTGGGAATGTAAGATGAAAAACAACAACAAATCAGCTGCTCAGAAAGTGTTCTGCTTCCTCGCAAATAACTTCATAAAGAGGCCCAAGACAAAGGATGTCTGTCTGGGCTGACCTTCATTCCTGAAATCTCTGCCCTAGCCGAGTGTATTCACCTGAATGGCTGTGTTTGGCCTGAGCCTCATATTTCAAGATCAGTCATTCAGCTTTCAGGAAAAAATAAAATGGATGTTGGATCAACCATCCCTGCTTTAGTAAGAGTTCTGTCAGGAGCTGGCAGTAGGAAATGATCTGTTCCACTCACCATAACTGTCATGCTTAAAGCCTGGAAAAAAGGAGATTTTGCGTGGAGTAAGGCATGGCTTGCAGTTAAAATGAGTTTACGATTCTCAGCTGAATTAGAGTCAGGGAGAAAGAGATTTCCAATCAGGCTTTCCATTTTAGCCAGACAGTCTAAGCTGAGCAGTTTACCCTTAACTGCATCTGGAGTCCTCAAGCACTTCATTCATTAATCTTTTGTTCACATTGAATTGAAGATACTTAATTTGCTGTCTGCTAAAAAATTTCTTAAGCATCTTCTATTTCGATTTTCTTCTAAGTAGTTTTATGTGAAACCCTGTAGGGCAGGGAAGGAAGAGCCTAAATTAGATATCTCTCCAAACCAGTCTCTTTATTTAATACCAGGAGGCTCTCAGTCTGTGCTTTGGGGGGATGTGCTTGTCTGGCATAGGGAGAGGCGACAGGCCATGAAGAAAGGAGTCTGGTCCTCTGTGGGCCCTGCAGTTGTGAAAGAAACCTGATTATACAGGTCTCCAGGGCTCAGCTGTCTCCGTGGGCTCCTCCCTGGGCCTGCCGTGTACAGAGAGGGCTGGGGGAAGGGTGAACGCTGCTAATAAGTGGTACCCAGCTCTTGTTCGCTGGTTCCCACAGTCGCACGATTTCCCTTTGAAGTGTTTTAAAGCATTCTGGGTGCGTTGTACAAGTGCAGAGTGTTGGCAGCCATTGTTTATGTGTTAGGGAAGTGGATGCCAAGATTTCTCTGCGGTCCAAAGTCCACCAGCTGAAATTCAAACGGTTGCCAAGAGAATAGAATACAGGGCGAAGTCAGTTTCGTTCTACCTCAGTTTTCCTGCAGTTGCAAAAGTGTAGTGCCTCGTAGTAAATGCCTAATAACTGTTATCTGCTATTGTTGTCGCCTCTCTTATCTCAGTGTTTTGAGTTATTTTGTTTTGATACATGCCTCTTAGTCCTTCAGCAGATCCTCTTTCACACTGTCAGGTCCTCCGTGCTACACTGGGTGCCCTTGTAGCTCACAGTGTATGTGAGGGATGACCTTGCCCTGAGGAAGCATAAGGCTCAGTTAGGGAACCAGCACAGGTGGCAGGGAACAAATCAGAACTATGCATAATGCATAGCTAGGAATGCTGAGTCGTTTCCTAAAGGCCACATGTGCAGACAGCCCAAGACTTGTGACTCTGACATGGGACTGGCCCCTCTGGAGCATCCAGCACACCTGGAAATGGTTTCCTCAGCTGTGCGGCCATAGACCCTACCTCATTGGCAGTCCTCATTGTCGGAAGGCTCTCTAGGAAGCACTGGGCTTGGATGTCCATCCAACCTATGGATGACTCTTTGTTGTTTCTTAAGCCTTTCTTGACAAAAGAGGGGGTGGCTCTCTTTTTTCATGGCATCAGGGATGCTTTTATTTCACATATCGTGGATGCTACACACCTGAGAAGGTCTTTGGGTGCTTCAGGAGTGGCAGTCGGGGAAACTGAGACTTTTTGCTCTGGTAAGAAGCAGCTGGTAGAGAAGTAAAGGGTCTTCAGAAGGGAAGAGGGTAGCAGGAACCCGTCAGTGTTGAGCAGGGGTCCAGTCTTCCCTGGGGCACCCGGGCCTGCCTGTGGCAGGGCTCTCCTTTCCCCACATCCCGGAATCCTCCTTTCTAACCTTCCTCCTGTCCTTCCTGTCCTTGGATGCCTTTGTCTTTGGAGCTGGATGACCCTGTTCCTTCTGCGGTCATGGGAGCAGAGGAGAAGGATCCCTAATATCCTGAGCCAGGATTCTCAAAGCCTTTTCCTGAAAACAGTTTAACCTGAAGGTGGTTTGGGTCTCTAGCACAGAGAGCATAGCACGCCTCTCAGAAGGCATTGCACATCAAATGGCCTTCTTCTAGACTGGCCTAAGACTTTAGTGACTGTAAAGAAATACTTTTGTAGGAAATTGTGTTCCAAAGAACTCATGTGCAGTGCAACCCAGTGATCCCTTGGAGATTATTTGGAGTCGAGAGGATAGAGAAATGAGTACATTTACTATCAGAGGAGGACTCATTGGGACAAGGGAGACCTGAGGGAGTTCTGGAAGGACACGTGGCATTTTGATAGGCAGGGGAATGAGGAAGGACATTCCTCAAGTAGAAGGGAGGTGTCTAGAGGAGGGACCTTCCACGTGAGGTCATGCAGAAAAGAACAAGCATAGTAGGTATGAGACTGCCACCTTAGAGAGGCCTGCTTGCAAGTTTGGCTCTTGGTGGCAACTGGGGACCTGGATTTCGGGAGAGTTCCCAGAATTCCCTGTTAATAATGACTCACTGTGCCCAAACTGTTGATGCCAACTACATGGTTTATGCGGAATGCCGGTTTTCCTTTTGGGAGGCTGCACTTTTGGTATGTGCTAGGCAGAGAGTGCTCAAGTGATGAGCCAGTAAAAACCCCAGCCACTAAGTGTCTAATGAGCTTCCCTGGTTGACAGCATTTCACGAATATTGTCATTTATGATTCCTATGGGCGAATCCTCTTGGAAGCTTGTATCTGGTTTCCTCTGGATTTTACCGCACGCACCTTTTCCCTTTAGCTGATTATACCTTGCATCTTTTTGATGTAATAAATCCTAGCGGCAAGAACAACTGTATGCTGAGTCCTGTGAGCCCTAGCGCATCATTGAAACGGGTGATTTTTGAGACCCCAGCATAGGTATGTCAGTGAGTATTGTTGTATTGTGGGGTAGGGAAAAAAATAAGCTACTTACTCAGAGACACTTAGTATATGAAATAAGTCATTTCCCCCAGTCCTTTCACATAAGCTGACTGTTACGATGAGAAAAATTTGTGTGCTTTGCAAAAAGAAATGTGTGAGAAGCCCACTTTAGAAGCAGAGATATTTTCATATTCTGTTAAACTTATTACAAGTAAGCTGCAGTTATAGCCCTTGCTAAAATATGTTTTGTGAGAGTATGTGTTCTTGAATTATAGAAATTCAGACGGCGTGTTCAAGAGTCCACACAAGTGCTAAGAGAACTGGAAATTTCTTTAAGAACCAACCATATTGGGTAAGTGTGCCCACTGAACATTTTAGCTCTAAAGCTTTTGGACACTTTACAAAATGACTGAATCATATCCAAAGAATTAAGCTTCCTTACTGTTCGTTATAAGTTGAGACTGAGGTTTAGATGGGTGGAACCTTTGTTTTAGTTCTTGAATTGCTCACTGTGCAAGAATCAGAAGCAGGACAGACAGTCCTTGATTTGGGATGTTCATACTAATTGTAAAGTTCTCTGCTTGCATGCAGTGATGGTGTGTGTATAGTGATTCCCTGGGAAGTCAGGAACCCCCAAGTCATGTAGACTGAGATCCTGGAAGATCTTGAAGCCTTCCCTGGAGGTCTTTGACCTGGTTACTTGAAGCTGCTTCATTCTTTTCTCAGTTCCCTGGACAGAAGGGGACAGAAGCTGGAGTGGTGTCACTTGACATACCCCCTTGCATTTAGATACTTCATTCTGAGTCTCTTCTTCCTACATCCCCAAATTTTAGGACCATAAAATCTAAATCCACACTGGAAAGTAAAGTTTGGGGAATCTCTGCACTAAGCATTTCGAAGAGTTTTTCATGCAACAGCATGGTTGCTTTGCCTCAAGCCAAGTACAACTTCATTACACACTCCCTCCCTCCTGAGATAATCAGAATTGTACAGTACCTTCAAATAAGATGGTTTCTCTCTAAGGCAGAATGATGTCAGTATTTTATTTTATAGCTTCAATTCTTCCTAAAGTACCTGTTTAACATCTGGCAATCATTTAACCCCTCTGGATTTTGATTCTTTGAGATTTGCAAGGGAAAGACTGTAGACTTTAGATCTTTTAGAATTTTCCCCTGTGATAGGTTTATTGGAAATGAAGTTTTACATATATATTACATTTTTGTTTTTCAGCGTCTTTGTAAAATAATTACCTAAGTAGCAGTTTACTTCTACTTCTGAGTATGTTTGGCATAAGCCATTCAAATGGTTATTTTCTGCAGTTATTTCAGAATAAGCTTTTTTAAGTCATAGAAATGCAAGGTTAATTTATAGCTCCATAGCCTGGGTGAGAATATTCATTTCCTTAAGGATAATTTCACATGTTTGGCACCTTGAGAATGAAATATTTGGAAGATGAACTGATTCTAACCTAAGGTTGATAATCACCCTTGTCCCAGAAAATGGGCTATAGAACAGTGGATCAGAGTGTCATGAAAATAGAAGTGGAAGAGAAATTTAGGATTGCCTAGACCCTCATTTTACAAATTAAAAGAATTAAGGACCAGAGAAGGTGAGAAACTTCCACAAAGTCTACAGCTGTAGAGCCAGCCAGACGTTTTGTTCAAAATACGATGTTCTTTTTCTTATCTAGCCTAATCTGGCAGCTCTTTCCTTGAAAGGAAGTAAGATAATCGGGACTCTGGGATCAAAACGATGAGGCTTGCCTATTGGGGGTGAAAGTGTTGGTGATTTAATATAGCTGGGCATCCAAAGCTTAGGAAATTCAAATACTTTCCAATATTTGTGGATCAGGAGCTAGATTCTATTTGGTAGGGTCCAACCCCATACTGTTGGCACTTCTTCTTGACTGAAAATGGTGGCATGAGCTGCAGCCAGGATTTCTACAAACTGTCAGAAAGCATTTCTTTAAGCATTGCTGAAATAATGTGAAATTGACCATCAAATACCAAGGCAAGACGATCATTTCCAATATAAAGTTGGCTGAGTAGAAGAGGTCTGGTTGGGTGGAAGCCAGTGCAAATCTGCAAGCAGTTGGAGTGGTTTGTTGTTTAGGATACTCTAGGCATGTTGAAAGATTCTTGCATTTCTTTCATCTTCACCAGCTGAAGTTTCCCCTTGTCTACTATCTACGTGAGACACTTGGAAAGCATTGGCTTTAGCAGCACAAAAGTTCATGGAAGTGCATTGTCTGATTGTCTGAAACCAATTATTGGCATAACCTTATACGAAGTGAAACCACACACCAAGATTTTGACCTGATTTGCTTGTCCTGAAAACCCAAACCTGAACTGGACTTTTCTTGATGGAAACTAACTGGCTTGACCGTATTTGATTGGGAAAACTTCTGAAGAATTACTAAATAATGTGAAAGTAATCAATTAGTACAGTGAGGAATTCTGGGAATGCAAGGTGCTGCATAGGGAATCCTTAGATTTTTATTGTACTCTTTGGGGTACCATATTAGAAAGGTAATTGGGTGCCCATTTTCCTTAGGGAAAGAGAGATCTTGGCTCATATTTTTGCCATGCCCCCTTATCAGTTATTTGACTTAAGTAAGTTACATAAACTCTCTGTATTTATCATGTGACCTAAGTTGACTTCTCATCTATAAAATGAGGATAATAATACTTATCTAATAGGAATGTTGTAAGGATTAAATGAGATAACTTATGAAAGACCTAATATAGGGTTTAATACATAGTAATTACTCTCAATATATGATAGCTGTTATTTGTTGTTATGCTTGTTGAAAATAATATTAAATGTAATAATTATCGGACAGTGTTGTGTAATATATCCCTAAGGAAATCCATGCAGAGAATGTTACCTTCTCTGTCTAAAAGGACCCTGTTACCTAGGAGTTTATGATTTGCTGAAATTAAAAGGAAGAATTACATTTAAAATCTACTTCTCTTAAAAAAAATTATTTTTGGCATATGCTTGCATTCCAAGGTTAAAATCTGGGGCTTTGCTGAAGTAACATTCCAAGCTACAGCTTTGTCAAGCAAAAGGGTCAGCCTAAAACTATAAATGGAACAGTCTCGTGAGAAAGATAATTAATTTTGGGGGGGAGCCAAATTGAAATAAGGATTGGACTAGAAATAATCTCATTCACTTACTCTTAGGAACTATAACAGTCAAGGAGAATTGGATTATGACTAATCGAAGCCCTTGCAATGACTTGAAATACCCTTGAAGGGAGCTGAGCACTGTTAGAGCACATTGACTTGGCTGTGCTCTACTGGGAGACGGGCGTTGGGATGTCTTGGATATGGGGTGGTAAGATTCCAGAGGTGCTGGCGGTTGGGATAGATTGGCGGATGTTAGTCCATGAAACTGAGGTGTAGGCTCGCTCTCCTTGCAGGTAGGTCATTTGAGTAGAACTGCCTATTATGATGGAAAATTACTTTTCATCCTGAGTGCAAGGTCATAGACGTCCTGAAAGGTACTTGCTTCACTGTATCTCGGTGGGGGAGATGAGAAGAATGGGCGTGAGGTGACAGGCAGGAGGTGCAAGTGGCAGGGAGAGGAGGAGATCTGTAGAAGGAGGAAGATGCTGGGGAATGTGCAGTGAGTGTCTTCTCTGGGATTTAACACGTATATGTGTGCCTCAAGCTACCCTACGATTAATTCATCCTTAGATGGTGCTTTTTGGAAGTCCTCAAGATCATAATCGTTTAGTCATTTCTTAAGCACTGTATTTGTTACTAAGCACTGTATTTGGTAAGTTAAACGTATTATTTCTTACAGAAATCTTTTTATTATTGCCCTTTTCCTCTGAACCTCCGTTTTACAGATGAGGAAACTGAGAGTCCGCAATTAAATATCTTGCTCGAGTCCACACAATTGAGAAGCACTGAGGTTTGGACCTGGAGATGTCCAAATCTAAAGCCTGTTATCTAAACCAGCAGTTCTTAAATTTTTTGATTTCAGGACTCCTTTACTGTCTTAAATTATTTTGAGCCCCAGTAAGTTTTTATGTGGGTTTTAGCTATTAACGTTACCATATTGGAAATTTAAACTAATAAATTTTAGATATGCTTATTTAATAAAATTTAATATTTATTTAACAATAAATATTCAATGTAAATATATAAATATAAAATAATAAACAATATAGCACAAATAACATATTTCATGAAAAATAACTATTTTCCAAAGCAAAAAAAATTTAGTGACAAGGGTGGCATTGATTTACATGTTTACAAATCTTTTTACTGTCTCACTAATAGAAGGCAGCTGGATTCTCATATCTTTGTCTGCATTCAATTTGTTATGATGTGTTTTGGTTGATGTATAGGAAGAAAACCTGGCCTTACACAGATACACACTTGGAAAAATGAAGACTTTTTAAGTAACCATTTCAGATAATTGTGGCTATTTTTTGGTATCACACCAAAATTTAAAGGTGTAATTTCTTAACGTTAGTTGCAATGTATTGATAGAATCCGAAACCAAATCAGTTAGCTTTTGTGTTCTGTTATGTCGATACTAAAATCCATTGTGCTGTCTTTCACTTTGATTGGGTATTTCTACCCATGAATACTTTTTAACATCATGAAAAAATCATTTGAAATATATTGTTTCACTGAGTTATCCTGATCTTTCAAACATCAACACATTTTATTCTACAATATAAAATCATATTTGTTAATAATCGCCAGTGTCATCAGAATTTACTTTAGGTATTGGGAAGCTGTCAGACTCATGGTGGTAAATATAAGTGTTCCAGAATTCTAATTTTTTTGTTTGTAAGCTCAGATTTTATCATTGACAAAAAATATTGTCAGTTCTTTTCCTGAAAATGACAGGCTCACTTCATTCACTTTTGAGAATGTCTGCCAAATACCCAAGAGAGAATAACCACAATGTGTCTGTCATTGGACATTCCATGTAGAAAATGGCTGGGTCAGTTTGCAGCTCCAGCAATTGCACCAGTGTTTTTCCTCAAGACAGCCGTGGTGCTTGGGCAGGCAGCAGAAGTGCTATATGTGGGCTTTCCGTTTTGTCACACAGAGAATTAAAAAGACGTATATTCAAGGAGCAAGCTTTAATAAAGTCAGTAATTTTTAGCACTTCACTGAGGACAGGTTTAAGTGAAGCTGACTTTTTTCCCCTTTCTGAGTGCTTGGGGTGAAGAATACAGTAAAAAGGTGTATTGTTTGGTGGTAGCAGTTTCATTCACATTTCTTTTGTACCATCAGTGCAAGTGTCAGCACAGTGACAAAAGCGACTACTTAATATTTGTATGAAAATAGGTTTAACTTCACAGACCCCTGAGAGGGTTTCAGGGACCCCTGGTGGTCCATGGGCTATACTTTGAGAACGAGTTTGAGATGCTGTCTCACAGAATAGATTTGGTAGCTGATGATGAATCTGAGTGATGTTTACCTTCTATCTCTCGCTTCTTGTGATTTTTTTTTTCATGATTTGTCAGCAACTGCAGTTCCTACCGGATGCCTGTAGTATCTCTCTAAAGGAAACTGGCAGAGGGAATTCACCATCTGTCCATTCATCTTGTGTGTCTCGGGTCTGTTTTGTTGTTTGATCTTAGAAATTTAAAGCCAGTAATGTCCTTTGAGACTTTATTTTCTAGATGAGAACAATGAGGTTCTGAGATTTGGGAGGCAGAGAGAAGACAATAGCAATTTGGAAACAAAGCTTTGACCTGTCTACAGTAAAACAGTAACTCTTGGCACTTGCATTTAGAGCCCTTCCTTGAATAAGTTTTTTTTTCCAGAGCTATTTCTCATTATCACTGTGCCTTCCAGCTCCTAAGCAGTTGATTTGGAATTTGCGTAAATTCAAATTTACAACATATGGTAATTACATCGAATCTGTGAGGTACTCAGTAAGTGATGCATGCTGTCAGAGTCAGAAATAATTCTACTTTCCAAAACTTGTAATCACCCAATTTGAAACTGTTTGCATATTGGCACTATATTAAAGCGTGTGTAGCATGCGCAGAGTTGAAAATGGAAATTTACTATAGGAACCCTCCATTTATGATATGTCATGATCATGTACATAAATCTGCAGAATGGGGCATCCATTTTTTTATGCCTTTAGATTAAACATACTGCTTGGAAAGTTGCCCTTTTTTCATCTCTACCTATTTGATTTCCACAGAAGTTCACTCTCGCCTCTGTTTTCTCCTATACAGAATATCCTAAGTGAAGAAGGGATAGGGATTGAGAGGACAAGAAGAAAAGAGAAGGCTGTTCTTTTCTTGTAATCCATAGCCTTTTTGCTGAGATGACTTTACTGACCTGATACCACTTGACAAAGGGGGTAAGGTAGTCAGCTGTGATGGATCTCTATCTTATTCTTTCCTAAACCACCTGCAGGGGTTTGGGCCAGAACAGAGACCCAGGGAAGATCTCACAGCTTAGAAAAAGAGATTAAAAATGAAATTAAACCTCTCAAAGGCAGGACGTGTTACACTGTCGCTGACTTTTTAGGAATGGAGCAGCTGGCTCCTGACTTTCACTTTGAAATTAATTAATGAATTAATTAATTTAAAAGTAAGGTTTTATTTATTTTATTTTTGGCTGTGTTGGGTCTTCGTTGCGGTGCGCGGGCTTCTCACTGCAGTGGCTTCTCTTGTTGCGGAGCACGGGCTCTAGAGCGCAGGCTTAGTAGTTGTGGCGCACGGGGTTAGTTGCTCCACGGCATGTGGCATATTCCCAGACCAGGGCTCGAACCCGTGTTCCCTGCATTGGCAGGTGGATTCTTAACCACTGCTCCACCAGGGAAGTCCTGAAATTTATTTTTAAAGCACTTTCACTCAAAGTCAGCAAGTCAGGGCAGGGGCACTGATAAGGGTGCTAAATTGAAGTAAAAGCCAATTAATAGGTTTTATCACTGCATGAAAATATATGCATATTAGTACTTTGAGTCAAGAGAAATGTAGCTCTGACTGTATTTGGCTATCTCCCACCATTTCTTCCTTCCTTCCTTCCTCTTTTTTTTTTTTTTTTTTAAATATCCATGAGTCATTTGCCTTCTCTCCAGTTTGTGGCTAAACTAAGTGAGATGAAGGTGCTAGCAGGTCCTTAGGATGTCGTGGACCATCTCTACATTTTAGAGGCAGTGTCTGGAAAATCAACCAAAAGGAACTATAATGGCTGTTTTTCTCAACTCCTAAATTAGAGTGTTCTTATGGGTCACTGAGACAGGATATGTGAAACCAAGATTGCTCTGAAAAATCTGGACCCTGTGGTTTTGTGCAGTCACCAAGGAGGGCTAGTTTAAATTATGCAGTCAGAACCCATAGATCTGACCAATGGAGAGGCCTCAGAGAGGCTAAGAGGCTTGAATTTCAAGAGCACAGCTAGTCATTTGATTTGATAGTGAATTCTAGCTTTCTTCAGTCTCCTACCAGTTTTAAAAGGGAAATTTTTTTTTTTACCATTTCTAAGCTTTTAATTATCAGCACTTAAAAATGTCCAATGTCTTCTGAGACCTAGCCATATTGGGAGTAATTTAAAATAAATCAAATGAAAATAAGGATCTAGAAGTAGATGCTGTGAGAGCGTGTATGTGGTGGTAGTAAAATGAAACTTCAGCCTCTCCTAATAGCCATCCCCTTAGTTCTGGTCAGCTCTCATAACAAAGCCACTTCGTGAGACCCAAAAGGTAGTGTTTTCTTTGCCAGTGTTTCCACTTTAGGTCTCTGTCTTTTTCTTAGGGGGGGGCACGCGGTTTGTGGGTTCTTAGTTCCCCGACCAGGGATTGAACCTGGGCCCTTGGCTGTGAGAGCACGGCGTCCTAACCACTGGATGGCCAGGGAATTCCCCAGGTCTCTTTTAGATTAAATGTTACATACTTACACGTGGCTATGTTGAGTGCATACTTTTTGTCACAGCCTGCCTGAGGCACTTGGGGGGAAGTACGAGGCAAGCTATCTACTTTTTCCACCTTACTGTCTTCTGGAACTGCCTGAAGACCTGAGGTTACATTATGCAGATGATAGGACTAGAAGAAAGGATGAGCTGGAGGATAAAACAAACAACCACCACAAAATCCCCCTAAAAACAAAATTTTAACAATAGGCATTCTGAATCCACCAGGTTTTTTTCCTTCCTTTAAGACGGAAACCTCAAGGGACTGCTCATCCTTAAAGACACACGGTAGAATTGTCCCACTATTGTTCTAATAGCTGTCAAAACTGGTTTCCGTAGGAGCCATCGTGTGCATAGCTGGTGGACCTTGTTGGCTTGGTATTCCTGGAGGAAGGCAACCACTTTGCATTGCTGTTGGCAGATGTACCCCAAGATCACTTCTGTGATAGAATAGCACAGCTTTTTACTTATTACTTCTTGGAGTTTCCAACCCAGTGAAGGCTTGATGGGGTATCACATGTTCTTTGAAGGTGGATGTCCTGGAGGAAATCTGTGACATGCGGTAACAGGTGTTTATCCTCAGTACCTGACCACTCTGCTCCATCTTCTAGGCGTTGTTATGAACAAATAAAAATGTGTAAACATTCTCAGTGAACTACGTTCGGATCCACCATTCAAATGCAAAGTGGTATCATTTTAAAATGAATTTTAAGAAGCATGGTATTTGTCACACCTTGGCTTTGATGATGGTGCGTGGTGCCTGCGACTTTTTAAAAGGTTTTAACATTCATGGAAAAAATTAAGTAAGTCATTATCCCTATTGAATTTCCAGAAGCCCATAAACACTGGTCTCTCATTGGCTAGTTGAGTGTTTTCTACAGCTCAGTGTGCCAAGAAGGAGTTGAATGTGGATTTGGAATCTGGCCTGGATTTCAGTGGTTATGTTGTCATGTCCCTAGTCTGCCTGATTCCCCGTGCAGTCTTGGCTCCTTAAACAAGCAGGCTCCAGATCAATTGTGGTGGAAGAAAAGGACAGTTAGCAAGTTCCTGTTTTAGAAAGTTCCTTACAGGTTATCGTCAGTCTCCTAAGCAGTAAAATACAAGGAAGAAACTCGTACACTTTTTGACCCCTCGTCGCTCATGCTGAAATATTATGGTTTTCTTAGTTGCCATATTTAAAAGCTCCTACCTCATGTGTTATAGTCTAGGCCTTACTCCATAGTTCCTTTCAGGCGGCGAATGTTTCTGGTAGAAAAAAACAAGTTTTCACTGTGTCCTTTTCATGGTAGAGCATGCGATGAACTTTGCCAATGATTTTTTTTTTTTTTTTGAACAGATGGGTCAGAGAGTTTCTGAATGAAGAAAATAAAGGTCTTGATGTTCTAGTAGAATATCTGTCATTTGCACAATACGCAGTAACGTAAGTAAAACTTGGCTTGTTTCCTTTTAAATTTTATGTGGTCACAGAAGTTGCATCTCAGTGGTAAAATTAGGTACCACACTGAGGGGAGACACCCAGAAGCAGATGTGGTAAGGTTTAAGGAGGTTTGTTTATATTCAAGTAACTAAAAGCAAATCTCATAATTGTTGTTAGAAATGCTTTTAAGGCAGAAATAAAACAGGGGAGTAAAACCACCCTTAGAGGAGTGCTTATTTCAAAAAGAAGTGCTTTCTTTAGTGCTCAAGTTATGTATATCCATATGGTAGAATACTGTAGCAATTATTGGAAGAGGTATATGATACATTGTTGAGCAAATAAAGCAAAGTACAGAGGAGTGACTCCCTTTTTATTAAAAAAAAACCAAACTTGTATATGCATATTTGTAGGTGCTAGTAAATACAGAGAAAATGATTGCAGAAGTAGGTACCAAACACAGTGGGAGTGGGGGAAGTGGAGTCAGCAAGAGGTTTTCCCTTTTTAATTTATATGTATTTGTATTGTTTTGACTTCTCCTTCATAGGGGGAAGGGGAAAAAATAGGGCAGAGCAGGAAAAATTTTTTATTTATTTCACCTTTCCTTTGTTGATTCATAAAGTTTTCTCATTTGCTAGGCTTCTGGAAAGATTTACAACAGGAATGAAAAGTGTACATTTGAATGAGACGTTCTCTTCTCCACATTTCCTCTTTAATCAAAAACTATTCCAGTATCCACTCTCACACACACAGATTGAGGAAATAATACTGTATTCTTCTTAAAATTTTTATTTATTTTTTTTGGCTGTGATGGATCTTCATTGTTCCGCATGGACTTCTCACTGCCGTGGCTTCCCTTGCTGTGGAACACGGACTCTAGGCACGCAGGCTTCAGTAGTTGCAGCATGCGGGCTCTAGAGCGCATGGGCTTCAGTAGTTGGGGTGCGTGGGCTCCGTAGTTGCGGTGCATGGACTGTAGGGTGCGCAGGCTCAGTAGTTGTGGCTCGCGGGCTCTAGAGCGCAGGCTTAGTAGTTGTGGCGCACGGGCTTAGTTGCTCCGCAGCATGTGGGATCTTCCTGGACCAGGGATCAAACCCATGTCCCCTGCATTGGCAGGCGGATTCTTAACCACTGCACCACCAGGGAAGTCCCAATACTGTATTTTTAATTTGATTGGAAGACATTTCAGCCTAGGTGGTGTTTTTTTTTTCTTCTCAACTCTTCTTTTCAAAGCAAGAACTTGTTTTTTATATTGCCCCACTTTAAGATCTAACCAGATGTTATCTTAAAATCCTCATCGCTTCCTGGAGAATTTGTGAAGAGAAAACTATAATTATTCCTACCTTATAGCTGCAGAAAGTAAAGTGTTAACTGAAACTGGCCTGATGAGTTTCAGTTTTGATAACTCATATATGATATGGAATATAATAAGAAAACCCAGTAGATAAGTTCTTATCTTCCTTATAATTCTAGTTTTTATAGCATGCTCTTCCAAACGTTGTTCCTTATCTACCTCCATTACATTGAAAACTGCTAATCTCCCTTACAATTTATATTATATGACAAAACAGAATAGGAATATTATCCTGTTGCATATTTTAAAATCTGGAAGAATATTTATTGAGGAATTAAGGAAGGGCTAAGAAACTACAGGAATAATGGGAAAGAATTGCATGCTGTTTGTAATATGTTTGCTGTAATTAACCCCTTACCCCATCACGATAGAACTTGTAAATGAGCTTTCCCAAATGCACCTACACACGAGACCAATGGGAAAAGGTAGTGCTACTCTGAGGGAATTCTTCTGGTCTGCAGGCCAAGAGCAAAGACAACAAAAGATCAGAACTCAGAGCTTTTGGTTCCTAATCTTCTACTTTTTTGGGGGTGGGGTGGGCATTAGCTTTACATTCTTTGCTTAATAGTTTTATTTTTGTTTTTCTTACAAAATTAATTACATGAAATTTTATACTTTAATTACATGAAAAATTATATATAGATACATAATTTATGTGCATACTTTCTTGAAACTAAATGGGCTGAAAAAAATTTCTTACTATTCCTCAGCATGTGACAGTTTTCTAGCTCATGTAATGCGAAATAACAGACTCATGTGCCTTCCCTAAAACGGGAGCTTTCACCAAGGTGTGTGTTTCTTTTTTCTGCTCAGTGAGAGTCGGAGATGAGCTGAGAGGAGCATAAGGATGCTGAACAACTGAACATATGGGGGCTGTAGAGTGGCTTGGCGGGAGTCGTAATGACATGAGTGACCTTGGGATGCCCCCTAGGTTTACCTTTTCCAGTGTCAATTATAGGCCTCTATTTTTAGTCCTTAAGGATCTGTTAGATTCCTCAATTCCACCCCTTTTCTGTTCACTGCTTCCTGTATCCTAAGGAATGACAGAATTGTTAGACCCATTCAGTGACTTTGTGCATCGGTCTCTGTTATCTGGATTACAATTTAATAAATGGAGAGCATAACCTAGTTTACAGATGGTAGTTCTAACCAAATATTTAATTTTGGCAGTCATACTTGTATAAAAAGTCATACTTGCTATTTCCAATATGTGTTGTTGATGTTTTTTTCCCATGATATCCTCCAGTATCTTCCAGATGCTATTAATTATGGCTGCATTGTGTTTATTTTCTGTCCGATCAGGTGTTGCTTGATGGAACTATGGGTTGAAGCAGTTGATAAAATGTATTTTTGAGAAAGCAGAGCTACTGACTTTGGAAGGGGAAGAATGCATAGAACACAAAGGCCTGTCTGTTTAAAAATTCCTAAAATTATACAAGAATGAGCAATTTAACTAGCCATTTATTCTAACATGGTTAACATGAGTAATAACCTCAAAAAATGTCAGAGAAACAACAGCCCTACTTTAAAGAGCACCACATTGGGAAGAGATTCCAAAATCAAAGCAAATTCATAACTTTGCAAGTAATGTATCACATATGGTTGGAAAGGTACACTTGCCAACACACTAGGAGAAAATGCTCAGTGAAACTTGATGGAGAGGAATAAATTAGTATAAGCCTAACATATTGACTTGTTAAAGCAAAATGAAGACAGCTCTGAGATCTTTCTTCCCCATCCCACCATAGCTCATTAGTAATCGGTAAGTCAGCAAGCCTTATAATAAGATACGAATAACACATCCCTGTTTGTCATTCTGTATTTTCAAAGCTAACGCTCAGTCCATGAAAATTCGTTTGTATTCCATTTTCAGTTTTCTTTGTTTGCAAAAACTACCCATATTAAGGTGCAGATGTATAGTTGGAAGGAGTGAGTTTTGCACATCCATGTATTTGTGTGAATGTGAATTAAGTCTTTAGTGGCATTTCTCTTTTGTTTTAGTTTTGACTTTGAAAGTGTGGAAAGCACTGTGGAGAGCTCAGTGGACAAATCAAAGCCCTGGAGTCGGTCCATCGAGGACCTGCACAGAGGGAGCAACCTGCCTTCCCCCGTGGGCAACAGTGTATCCCGCTCGGGAAGACATCCTGCACTGCGGTGAGTGCCTTGATTCAGGAAAGTGGCAGATATGTCAGGACAGCTTCTGTTGAGGATCCTGGGCCATGTATTGCTGTATCTTGCCACACAGCACTTGTGTTGTCAGTGATTGCAAATGCAGGTTTCTTTGGGAGTTCATGGAATCATCACTGGGGCAATACTCAGTCACTTTCAATAGCTTTCTGCAAATACCACTCCATTCAGCAGAGAAAAAAAAATTCTGCTGCCAAATGACACAACAGAGTAGTCTCCATAGGCAGATAAGTTTCTGAAACCAGGAAGATGCTGATATACTGACTTGGACTCTGTTTCCTGGGTAGAGGCAGCACATCGAGATCTGAGGATCTCAAGAACTTGATGCTGTTTAAACCCGACTCCTCTCTTCCCTTCCTCCCGTGATAGCTCAGATGTGTGTTCTGTGGGATGTGTTCTTAGACATAGGTACAGAATGCTGTAGTGATCATTTTTATTAAGGAGATGCCTTTAAGCAGTGCTCCTTTGGTTGGGTGTGCTCTCCATTGTCAACCTTCTATTTCTTCCTAAGGATTCCTCCTCCTGTCTTTTCTGGCTGAAATACCACCATGCTAAGTTAGGATGGGGGATGAACACCTGGGTGTAATATCACTGAGATTGTTCATTCACTCAGACCTACAATCATTCACTGAAAAATACTTCTGAGCTTCTGTAATTTGCTAGCCACTGTACTCAGAGTTAGTATACATGGGTGGGTAAATCAAAACTCCTGCCCGACAAGACAGAGTTATCATCTAGAGCAAGTTCATAAAGGTTTCTATGTTCCAGGAGTTTAATAAAAATTTTTATTAATAAGCCCCTCATTCCCAAATGTTGCTTACTCTTTGTAGCTTGACAATTTTATATCGCTTATTTCAGGCTTGATCTGGCAAGTGGACGTTGTTCCTGTCACTATTTAAGATCACCATGGGTGTTGGGTCATTGTAGTAAAGTCCATGTGTCAGGTTGTGATCAGTGAATACGTGGCTTTCAGACCTTTTGTATTTGGTAGCCTTTCTATTACCTCTTGTCCCTTTGACTTGGGTTTTGGTCATGGAAAGTTAGTCTTTATAATGAAGTTCAGTTCTGCTCCGGGATTTGTTGTTTGAATGCGATGCTTCCTATCAAGCATTCAGATTTTCCTTGTTTGGAAATGCCAAAAATATGATTCAGTAATAATGAAGAACCATGTTTCAGTTCATCTTACAGTATTTGCAATGGGTCAAAGGCTATATAACCTGCTGGTCTGTGTGAACTTTACATGTGGACAGAGGAATATGTGGGCTGATAGAGAAGTTGAAGGAAGGCCAATTGTGCCCGAAGAATTCCCTAATCACCTTGTAACTCGAATGGAAACTCTTACCATTAGTTTAGCTATAATTATGTGTAAAGAATTTAATTGACAAAGTACGTTTTAACTTGCTTTCTCCTCATTTCTTAGCTGGAAAGTATCATATATTGGCCAGCTACCATCTTAACCGGAAGTCATTTTTCTGATTAATAACTCATTACACCTATTTTCAAATTACTGAAGACTGTTATTGAGAGTACATTGTTTCTGGTAGAGTAGAAGAGTTGGGAAAATAGGGGAAACATCTCACATCCAAGGAGAGTTGTGATCCTGGACCCTGGACAGCACGGTATAGGGACATCAGTGTCCAGCCTGATTTGCCTCACGGTTGGCTTAAGGTAGATCCTGCTAGAATTTATTTTAAATTGGAAAAAAAAAAAGAGAGAGATCCCAAGTATAGAGAGAAAGACACGATGGAAATGCTGTTTTGAGAAACTTGGGAACCGTTGTGACATTTCTGATTGGCAGGTGTGCTCGAAGATGACCAACTAAGAAACGAGCGTCACATTCTTTTTTGTGCTTAAACAGTTTCAAGCTCAGGAATGGAACATTTGAAATTCCTTTGGCTCTCCATCATGGGCTCTCAAGAAGACCAATATGGCAGTAACTTTCATGCCACTTGTTGACTTGAAGCTTGGATTTTTGTTTTTGTTTTTAAATGATGTATATCAGTGATATTCCAGCTCTTGTGTGCATGGATTCTAATTCTGTATTTGGTCATTTGATAGCATCTCTGACTTATAAAAACAGCAATCAGAAGTGCAGGCGCACGGTACATGTTGCTTTTCATAGACCCAAAGATTGTTTATGTCTTTTTCTCTTCCTCCTCCTTCCTCTCTCCCCTTTCTTCCTCTGCTGCCTCTACTTTTTGGCTTTCTTTTTGTTGGCCTTCTTTTTCATTCTGCCATCTCATTTCTGATCGTCTTGTCCTCCTGTCTCCTCTTCCTCCGGTTCCATTCATCTCTTGCATCACCGCCAGATTGGTTTCTCTGCCTGAGTATCTTCATTTCAAATGCCACCAGAGCTGCTTCTCTCCCTGTTGCCTCTGAAGTCGCTTCAGTTTACACACTGATGTTGAGGCTTCAAACTGGAAAATCTCATAAGTCATGGGTGAAAATGTCGCCCAAGAGAGCTTATAGTGCATGGTGACAGAGTATGGCAGCTGCTCTCCGTGTTATAATATGATAACTGCATGGCTTCATGCCATCACTCTACTGGGGTAAAGCCCAGTGCCTTTTAAACTTTGATACACTCTGTTATCATATTATGATTCTTCCTTTTAAGAATTTGAACCTTTAGGCTATGTTGCAGTTTAAATATTATTACAGTTCTTTTTTTTGATGGATAAAAGGATACTAAGTCACGTTCGGTAGAGATGATTTATTCTGGTAGCTTTTTTTGATTAGAATATATTTTCTGTATCCAAATACAGATTTTAATTCCCTCATCTCTGTCTCCAGATAATAATGTATAGATTCAGTAATCTTACCCTATATCACTTAGCAAAAGGGTTGGTTAAACTTGGAGGAAGAAATGAGATGTCAAGAAATGTAAAACACTTTATAGGGACTTCCCTGGTGGCGCAGTGGTTGAGAATTCCCCTGCCAATGCAGGGGATGCGGGTTTGGGCCCTGGTCCAGGAAGATCCCATATGCTGCGGAGCAACCAAGCCGTGTGCCACAACTGCTGAGCCTGCACTCTAGAGCCCACGAGCCACAAATACTGAGCCCTCATGCCACAGCTACTGAAGCCCACGTGCCTGGAACCTGTGCTCCGCAACAAGAGAAGCCACCGCAATGAGAAGCCTGTGCACCCCAATGAAGAGTGGCCCCGACTCTCCGCAGCTGGAGAAGGCCTGCACGCAGCAATGAAAGACCCAGCGCAGCCAAAAATAAAAATAAATAAATAAAAAAAAAAGCATACACTTTATAAATGGGGCTTGATTAAAGAAAAGGAAAAATGCTCTGTTTTTAAACAAAATTCAAATGATGCACACTCTCTTCATATTTAGACTTTATTTTTTAGCTATTTAAAACAGATTAAGTATTTTATGACATGACACTCACCAGGAGTTGTATCAACTATTAGATTCTGTATTATCATAAATTTGTCAGGTTGGCAGTTGTAAAAAATGTTTGTTGATGCAGTAGAAACCTGGATTGTGCTGTTTCATAAGCTTAGAGTCTGGTGTACCTTCAGTTAAGATAGATTTCTGTTAACGTGGGTACAGATCTAGCTAAATTAAATGATGCTGTATATGCATATATGTGCACACTAGATTTTTGAAGACACGGGTTGCATTAATTCAGGTGCAAGAGAAAGTAATTTTTAAAGAATGTCATGGTTAATGCTATTAGACTTAAGTAAGCAGTGCCATAGATAATAAATCAGTGTTCCAAATTTTAAAGGAAAAGGGTGGAGCACTAAAATCCTGGAGGAAGGGATCAGATATAAACTGGGACTTTGGGTGATGGCCAGAGTTGCTCCTCAGGGTGAGGAAAGGCTGCTCCAGGTAGAGGTAAAGTGAATGAGCATACGATGAGCAAAACCTTACATCAAAGATCAGACATGTTTGGGAAAGAGGGGAGAACCTGTCGTTTCTGGTACAGAGGGGTGGAGGGCTGTCTAATGGAGAGATTGGGTCATAGACATACCAAGCTGGGTAGACCTTGTATGCCATCTGAACTGACCTTCCCACTGTGGTGAGGAAACCAAGATCTACATTTCCTTTAATATATTAACTCTTACTTATACTTCTTTCTAAGATTTCCTAGAACAAATTTCATTGCTTTTCCTGAAATTATTATCTTGATGGAATGGCATCTCTTGAATAGTCATCATCTACTATTTAGCACTTATATACTTAGTGGGTTTACATGAAGAGTTCAAGTTTACATCCTTGTTTACACATTTTAATGCAGTAATCCCATTCTTGGCAATGTTTTTCATAGGAGTAATTTTTAAAAATTATTTTAAAATAGGCACAAAGATATTGGTAGCATTGATATAATTTTTATTGGGGAAAAAAGCTTTTGTTGAGTGTCCAGTGTGTACCAGGCACTGTCCTAAGAGCCTTCTGTGATTATTCACTGCTGACAATGGCTCTATGAGATAGATTGCTGTTACTATTACTATCCCTATGAGGAAACCGAGGCCTCTAGTGGTTAAGCCACTTGCCTGGGATCAAACAGTGAGTGAAGGAGGTAGGATTTGAAGTGAGGTGCCCTGACTCAAACCGTCACACCATGTGATCCTGCCTGTATATTCACAGGATGATTTTTTCCTCCATAAATATTATTGTTTTAAGATCAGCGTGTCCACATGGAGTTATGTTAAGTTGTACCATGCAGGAGAGGATTTGCTAATCCTTCCCAGGAGATGTGCCTTTTTCTACTTTATCCAAAGGTGCCAAATGCTCTAGTGGAGACCATGATCAATGTGTTAGAATATTTATAATTATTAGAAGATAAGGTCATATAGAAACATGAAGAATGTTTCCTAAATGAATGACAAGAGTAAGATGGAAAGTTCTCTGTTAATATAGTTTTATTTTCACCTATTTGCAATGGGAAGGTGTTGAAAGGAAAGTTTATTAAATGAAGATAGTGACTTTTTACGGAAGGGGAGATTATGAATAAACTTTTTTCTTTTCAGGTTTTTGTTCAACTCTTTTTGTTGATGAGGCACTTGAGGCCCAGCTTGAAGACCTTGTTCTCTAAGACCTAAGGAATTAGGTACTGCAGACCTATTTCCATGTATGGCCCATATGGCTCATTGGCCTTCACTGCAATAGATACTTCTGTTCAAAGCAGTTTTCTTGATCTCTTTGTAACAGTGATCCTATTTAAACATATGGAAACACCAGCTCTGTACCAGTTTGCTTATAAAGTAAGTGGTATCTTGAAAGAGTTGAGTTCTTTTAAGTTCTTACAAGTTTTTATTTCAGCAGGAGCATTTTACCTTGAGTTTTAATTGTTGGGGGTAGAAGATCACCTAACCTCTTAACTTAAACTGTTATAATATCACATTAAATATATCTTCGGGGGCTTCCCTGGTGGCACAGTGGTTGAGAGTCCGCCTGCCGATGCAGGGGACACGGGTTCGTGCCCCAGTCCGGAAAGATCCCACATGCCGCGGAGTGGTTGGGCCCGTGAGCCATGGCCACCGAGCCTGCGCTCCGCAACGGGAGAGGCCACAACAGTGAGACGCCCGTGTACCGCAAAAAAAAAAAAAAAAAAAATCTTCGAATTCTATAGTTAGAAGCCAAAGCACTTTCTATGTTGATTCCCGACAAGGAGGTTGAACTCAATTTTGTTCATTTTCCAGCTTCTATAAATTAAGAATGTAATTTCTGAAACAATCATTATTCTCTTTTCTCTTCCTTCTTCTCCCCCCAAATTCTATAAAATCAACTCAGACCTTTTACAGTTGTCATGACTGAGAGTTGTAATCTGTATTCTATTCTACGTTTATTCAGTTTCCTTAACTTTGTTTATTCTAATATTTCCCTATGGAAGGATCTTGAAGAATTTACCCTAGCTGCCAATTTAAAGGGGAAACTCTACAAAGAAAAATATATTTAAACAGTTATATTCAAGGCTTGAATTCTCTCTGTTCACCAGATGAGATGGCAGGTGCTAATTAAAATTTTCATTAACACTTAACTTTAGAAGGAGAGAAAATACTGCAAAGGAGTGGAAGAAAAAAGAACAATGAGGAGATGATCATTATAGCCAACATCTGAGTTTTATTTCTGAGGAAGGAGAACTGTTGAAGACGTTCCTTAACCTGCTAGACTGTTGACCTGAAGATCAAAGGTCGCAGAAAATGCAGTACCCAGTACCCATCTATAAAATACTTTCTAAAGTCCTAGACTTTCCAAAAATAATCTGTAACTACAAATTGTCACTTTGCCTTTTCAGCACACTTGTAAGCAGAAACAAGTCAAAAGTGTTAGGTTGTTGTGTTTCAGATTTGTGCATTTCCTTTTTATTTGGTGTTGTAAACAGAGAAAATTGTACTTGGGTTGAGGGTACATTCCACATTCTCAGCTTGGAACTTATATTAAGGGCCTTGCTTATGAAAATGGTGACAGCTTTAATTGTAGCTTGTGAGTGCACCATACCGGCAGATTTGCCAGACATTTCCCACTGTGAGAAAGATGGATTCACTTGTTCCACCTCTTTATTGGGTCTTTTCTGTGATAGAAAACTGACTAGAAGAGGCTATGTGGAAATGGAAAAACAAGTCACCTGGCCAGGGCATTGTTGGGTTCTGTCTCACAGATTCTCAGATAGATCTAGGACCTGCCTCATAGGTTGTGAGGTTAAATTAACAATTCCTATAAAGAACCTGGTGCAACAGTGAGTAGTCAGTAAATAACTACATAGAATTGAGGAAAATACTAAAGATGACTCAGCAAATTCCTACAGGCGTGGTCTAGTGTCTTCATCTGCAAGATTTATTGCATACTTAACATGTGAAGGGTGCTTTGTCAAGTGCTGAGGATACAGAAGGATACATGGAATAATATGTTTGTACATGATTCATGACTGATAAAAGAATTTTTCATACTTACATCATTATATCTTCATGAAATCTTGGGGAGGTGTTCAAGAGTTATTAGCCCCATTTTACAGATGAGGAGGCACAGAGAAGTTATCCATAGGTAGTAAGTGATAGAGCCAGGATTTATAATCAAAGTCTTCTGACTTCTTTACACTTTGTCAGTGTCTTTATATATGATTTGATTGAGAAGCATGTGTGTTCACGCACATACGCACTAACACATGTTGAGTATAACTTGTGTATAACCAGAACTAATGATATGGAACCTTAGAGGCTAGAGTGAACAGTCAAACCTAGGGAAGAGTCATGACTTGGTCTGCATGTGAAACATGAGGAAGGCTGGGAGGCGTGGGTAGGAGAGGGGAGAGGAAGGGAGAGTGGTATGAGCAGTGGGTCAGTGGTGAGACTGCGTGTTTTGTTTAGGAAAGTGAATAGATGAGTCTGGCTGGAAGTAGCGTAGAGCCAGTTTATGTACTGCATTGAAGGCCAGGCTGTGGAATTGTCATTTTAGCTCATTGACAATATTTTATTGAAGATTTACGAAAAGAAGGGCCAAATTTGGATGAACATAGAAATATTTCTTTTGAAAAGTCACAGGAGTTAGATGGTTTCCTTGGACACTTCTCACCTAGGGTCATATCCTGATTAATTAGCCGCTCCACAGCAAATGCCTTTGACGAAAGGAATATAATTGAAAATCAGAAAATTCAGACTGTTGACCCTCCATTCATATGATGGAGTCTGTTGATTCACTGATTCCATTCAAAAAGCATGTAATGAGACCTTTTGACTTACAGGTTGTGTTCTAGCTATCACCTGGTCCTCTAACAGGACACAGATCAACAGAAAATTTCAGTAACCGATTAAAAAGGGTTTTTTGTGCCCCCCCCCCCCCCCGCCCCATGTCTCTGTTTCTGTCTTTGTCTCTCTGTTTCCCCTCCTCCTTTACCCCCACTTTGAACGATCTGGGTTCTACTCTTTCAGCTCTGTTTCTTTTGGCTGTAGAGACAGAAAAGTGCTTGGGATATTTTTTTTTTTTTTTTTTTAGCATCAAATATTTTATGAGTTTAATTGATAGAAAAAATATGCCCAGGTGATGTCATGTCTGAACGGTAAGGGAGAGGAAACCTAAAACCCCAAATCTTGGTAAAATTCTATTAGCCAGACCTTGGAACCATAAAAGACTATTACAGTTATGCCAAACGATGTGACATACTTAATTGGCGTTGCATTCTGTTGGGCTGAACCCTTACATTAGCTTCCAGGGGAGTTCTCATTTATCTATTTATAGGTAGATATTAGTTTAATTTCTGAATAGTTAGACCTTTGAAGACACTTTTGGTAAGAGGCAAAAATATATACCTTGTCTTTTTCCTGTTGCCATTCGGACCTAGATATTACAAATCCCACAAATGTTGGCATGGAGACTCCACAGAATATTTTTGAAAACCTTTTTGCTGGACTCTGGGAAAACCTGGTTAGGTCAGTTCAGGAAACATTCCTTTCAAGGTTCTGCAGTAATATACTGTCCTTTGATAATACAGGCTCAGAGGGAGAGGCAGACATATAGAAAACTCACATATAAGAATATGTCTAGAAATAAGCATATGTTGTGAAGATAATAGATGGGTGATCAGACTTTTTTTAAGGCATCACTGGGTGAACAGTGGCTTCCGTTTGGTGTTGACTAAGCTTGGTGCTTTGCAGATGTAGATCTCTAAACAAATCCAGGATTTGATCACATCTAGCTTTTCGTCAGGAGTAGGTCTTTCTCCTCTACATCCAGAATTATCATAGACATGTTACTTATTCATTCTTATGTTATCACCCATTGTTATTTTTGTAAAGCATACTGCTTTTATTTTTTATTATTTTGTTGTGGTAAGAACCCTTACCATGAGATCTACTCTCTTCACAATTTTTAAGTGTATAATACATTGTTGTCGACTATAGGCAAGATGTTATACAGCAGATCTCTAGAACTTACTTACCTTGCATAACTGAAACTTTATACCTTTAAATCCCCACTTTGCCCTCTCTTAAGCCCCTGGCAACCACCATTCTACTCTCTGCTTCAGTGAGGTTGACTATTTCAGATATCTCATATAAATAGAATCATGTAGCATTTGTCCTTCTGTGATTGGCTTATTTCACATAGAGTAATGTCCTCAAGGTTCAGCTGTGTTATTACATATTGCAGGATTTCCTTTAATTGAAGGCTGAATAATATTCCAGTGTATGTATTTACCACAGTTTCTTCTTTTTCTTTTTGTAACTTTAAATTTTGATATCATTGAAAACTTAAAAAAAGCAACTATAGTACAATGATCCCCCTTATGCTCTTTACACAGATTCAACAATTGTTTTAACATTTTGTACCTAAATTTACTCTGCCATTTGCACATTTGCTTTGTAAACATACACACCTTTTAACCATTTGAGAATAAGTTATAGAATCATGCCCTTTTATACCTAATTATTTTAGTATAGGTACCCTAAGAGCAAATATACCTACACTAAAATTATTATTTTAGTTACAATTTTTGTTATAACATGCTCTTAAATAACCATGGTATAATTATTAAAATCAGAACTTTTACATATTGACACAATTTTTAGTTCAGTTTCTTTAGTTTCATCAATTATCCCAGTCTATTTCATAGCAGTGTTTTCAAATTCTGTCCAGAATCTAACGCAAGGATCATTTATTGTGCTTAGTTGTGTCTGTGTAGCGTCCTTTAACTTGGAACAGTTCCTTACCCTTTCTTAGTTCCCCGACCAGGGACTGAACCCGGACCACGGCAGTGAAAGTGCTGAGTCCTAACCACTGGACCACCAGGGAATTTGCAACCCTTTCTCTTTCATGACTTTAATATTGTATGTGTATGTGAATATGTAAGTTAGTTTAATTTTTTATTGAGATATAATTGTTGTATAACATCGTGTAAGTTTAAGTTGTACAATGTGTTGATTTGATATATTTGTACATTGCAATGATTACTACCATAGCATCAGCTAAAACTCCTATCACACCACATCACTGCTATTTTTTTAAACCATATTTTATCCATATTTGTCCATTCATCTGTTGATGGACATTTAGGTTGTTTCTACATCTTGACTTTTGTGAATAATGCTACAAGGAATAGGTGAATGCAGATACCTCTTCAAGATTCTGGTCTCAGTTCTTTTAGATAAATACCCAGAAGTGGGATTGCTGGATCATTACATACAGAAGTTCTACTTTTGTTTGAGGAACCTCCATACTGTTTTCCATAGTGGTTGTACAACTTGCATTCCCACCAACAGTGTGCATGAGTTCTAATTTATATACATTCTTGTCGACACTTGTTTTTCTTGTCTTTTTTGATAATGGCCATCTGAGAGGTGTGAGGTGCTGTCTCATTGTGGTTTTGATTTGCATTTCCCTGATGATTAGTGAGCATTTTTAATATACCAGTTGGCCATTTGTATGTATTCTCTGGAGAAATGTCTGTTCAAGTCCTTTGCCATTCTTTAATTAGATGATTTTTGTTTGTTTTTGCTATTGATTTGTGGGAGTTTCTTGTATATTCTGGATATTAAGGCCTTATCAGGTATTTGGTTTGCAAATATTTTCTCCCATTCCACAGGTTTCCTTCTCATTCTGTCTCCTTTACTGTGCAGAAGCTTTTCCATTTTGTGTAGTCCCACTTGTCTGTTACATTCCTAAACCTAAGGAACTAGTTCAGAGTTACTATAGCTTTCTTTTAGATTCTCTTACAATGAATGGTAGTTTAAGCATAGCAAAACATGGCTCTAACCAGAACTCCAATGAACATTGTATGTAATTCAGGCTATGAATATGTACCTGGCAAGAGAAGTTCCTGTGTATTTAATCTGTGGTCAAGCAGATCCAAGAGAGCTACTTCCCCAGGTTTCCTTTGCAGACCTCTATTCTTTTTGCCTTCTGGAGTCCAAAATTCAGGTTTTACTTGCCTTGACATTTCTTAGAAGAAGTCAACTGGTTGATCTCACTAAACAGTCATTCTGACAGGTTTTCAAACAGAGATATATATTTTTTTCTGCATAGCACCTGCTGCCAGTACTGTGCAGGTCGAGGTGCTCACAACAGGCTCCTGGACAGATAGCGCAGGTGTCACTATAGTACTAAACAGAACACATTGTATAGGTTTCTTAAAAGATATTTGCAACAATTGCTTAGTTTTTTGTGCCTCTTACTCCTACTAGCATTGACTATAACTTCATTTATTATTATTTCATGTAACTTATAACCACTGGTTATAATTAATACTGGTTAATACTGGTTATACTGGTTAAAATTAATACTGGTTAATACTGGTTATACTGGTTAAAATTAATACAAGTGGTTAGAGTCATTTCTCTCTGGTTTTGATCTGAAGTCAGTGTTGCCATCTGTTTGTTTCCACGTTCATAGAACTTGGTGAATTCTACCTGGCATCTCTTCCAAGATAATGTCTTGTCTTTGAATTATGAGGGCAACGTTTAGTTTTCATTCAGTAACAAGATAGCAGGCAGTTCTGCTATGGATGGAGAAGAGGGCCTGAGAAGTTTGGTGGTGTTTCTGTCAAAATGACCTCTCAAAAAACAGGATTTTCTTACAACCCTTGAGACCTCAGAAAGATAGCCCTAAATATCCCTTCCCTGTTCCCTTTCCTACAAATGGCAGGAGCGCCAAAAATTAGACTCAGGGCTGTTTTCTGCCTCTGGGAAACCCCTCTTTTGTGTCCACGGATCCAGAGCCTCAGAACTCTGCTTGCCCGTCTGGCGGAGGAAAGGTTCTCGGACAGAATTTAGTGCCCCCATCCCGTGATCCAGGCGTTGGGCCACAACCTCTCTGTAAATATGTCATTCCCTGTTTATTCATTTGGAATCTGAGGTAGTTCTCTGATCCTGACATCTTGGGGAACGAGCCCGCATCACCAGAGAAACATAATTGTTGCAGCACCTTGTTTGACTGTTCCCTTTAACTTGAAGGAATTGTTACGTGTATTCAGAATGAGTACGTTACTCAGGATCTCTAAGTGTCTGTTATGGAATGTCACTGAAAATGGTGGAGTACAGGATCCATCAAAGCAGTGAGAAAACTGGCAAAACCTGCCAGAATCAACTTTTTCAGAACTCTAGAGATTAAAGTCTTGTAACAATCTGGGGAGCATCTATTCAGGATAAACAACTGAATCTCAGAACAGCTGGCTTTGTGAGATTTTAGCTTGTGCTGTTTTTCCTCTCCAGATCCACAGTCACCTCAAAAACCAATAGTTCCGTAATCACAGTGCAAACCATCAGTGTGGTAGGCAGTGGAGAGGGGGCAGAATGGACTTGAAGGTCTTTCTAAGCCCCTCTTCTTCCTGCTTCTACATTAAGCTGTGAATGTACCCTGAGATTTGAGAACTGCTAGTGAAGAAGCCAATTTCAAGTCTTAGCTGAGGGAACATACCCCATTAACTGCTGACGACATCTAGGATCACTTAAGACATATTAGATAGGGCAGGACTAGAGCTTATCTGCCTCAGTCATCCGTAGGAGACCACAGGGCAACTATTGCTGCCTCCCACTGGGGCCTTTTGAATATATCACAGTGAACTGGGGGCAGTCTCCACCTGTCCTGTTGGCTCTGTTTTAGTTGTTTCCAAATAACTTCAGGAAGAAACCATCATAGTACTTGGTTTCACTGTATGTAATTCTGTAATGGGACACATGCCAACGGTATTCGTTTTCCACAGAAGCACCCATATCTTCTACTGAGTCACTGATGTAATCCCTATGAAGCTCAGGTCTTTGTGGAAAGTTGATTCAAATAGCCAAAGCGCGATGATCAGTGCTTGTGAAAGGTGAAGGTAGCTTAGCCTACAGGGCTGTGACATAGAACCGGAGGCGGCCTTATCTACCCTTTTAAAGATAATGCACTGCATCATATGTACTTGTGTTAACATGACCATGCAGCAGCACCTTGTACACACAGTGTTTGGCTGTGATGACACATCTCATCTGAGCTGTTTGCATTTTTAATTGGTGATGGATCATTGCTGTGAAATTCCAGCCCTGCCTAAGTGAGTCAGTGTGACTCATACATTTGGTAGAGATTTGTGGCACTAATCAGTTAACCTCATCTGTTTTCTCTGGAAACTGTTAATCATTGTATTCAGGTCGATTGGCATCCAGGTGGATGTGTGCAGCACCAGGGAATAGGATTTTAAAAGCTTAGCTGTTCTGATGATACTTGGTTCTTTTGCTGCCTGTGTTGTGGTGGAATTGGGGCTCTTCAGAGAAACCCTCAGCTTGGCTTTCCACTTAAGGACCAGCTCTCTACTTAAGAGGCCTTTAGGAAACATTCTTCTGTGGGGTAACTAAAGTGGGAAAAGCATTATCATCATACGATCTAGTTAGCTTTCTGTCTTTAGATGGATGTAAACCTAGACCACCTGTAAGGGTTTGTTTTTTGTGCAACATTTTTTTTTCTTTATTTGGAAAGTAATATACATTAATTGTAGAAAATTTTCAATATAGATAAAAATAATGAATGGAAGTGTCTTGTAACTCCACTGTTCAAAGACTCATGAGATGGTGTGTTTTAAATCTGTGTTAGTAATATTTCATGTTCAATTATGTTCATTTATGTCACCTTTCTGATACTCATCCCACAATTTTGTCCATTCCTTTTATACTTACTTCTTGAATTAGAGCCTCATTTAAAAACAACTTTCATATGCCTAAAGACAGTTATTAAGAGTAGGTCTGTCTTATTAACTCAGTCAAATATGGCTTGATTGAGAAAAGGTTATATGAGGATTTTAAGTATCTTGCTTTGCAAAAAAGTGTTCTCGTTTGAGGTGTTATCACTCCACCATATTGTGCTGTGCAGGTATGTGTACTATTACTGAATTCATTTTACACGTTAGAATGTGCATGCAGCAGAAGGGGTGGGCTGGTGTGGACAGAGAACATCTTAATACAGGGGCTATCGATATCACCTCTTGCTTCCTAAACTAGATGGTGGCAGAAGCAACATCTTCATCTTTCATTTTCCCTTAGCACTTAATAAAGTTTAGCATGAACAGTAGATGCTTGATAAAATCCACTTTGGACCTTAAACACTAGGTTTGGTTTGATTTCCTGTGGTTGGTAGAGAGCACCAGAGGCCAGTCCTTATAGATTGCTTACCTCGTCCAGGTGTCCTTGTGGAAAGTGGGTATGTAGTAAATTGTTAGTCCTAATTCTGTTAGCTAAGTTGGGGGATCTAGTAAAACTAGCGCCATGGGGATGTGTTCTTTGGATAGTATCAACATTGTGCATTGGAGCTGAATTTAAAACATGTTCAAAAAGAAAAAAGGTAATAAATTACTCAGATGACAACTAAAGCAAATAAACCAAATATTTAATTACATAAATTGTCAAATTCCACAAAATGTTCATGCTGAAGAGTAGATTAATATACATGCCAACCCATGACACAGTCCCTAAAATTTAGCCTTGGAGGTTTAAGGTGATCCTCAGTTAAGGTGTTTGCAAATACTTTGTGTTTGCCAAAGAGTTGTGAATTAATTAGGAGTGCATTTTCTTAATTGGGGAAAAATTTTTAGATGAGAATTCCAAAATATAGAGCAAAATTTCCTATTAAGTTAAAAATCAGGGCTTCCCTGGTGGCGCAGTGATTGAGAGTCTGCCTGCCGATGCAGGGGACATGGGTTTGTGCCCCGGTCCGGGAAGATCCCACGTGCCGCGGAGCGGCTGTGCCCGTGAGCCATGGCTGCTGAGCCTGCGCGTCCGGAGCCTGTGCTCCGCAATGGGAGAGGCCACAACAGTGAGAGGCCCGCGTACCACAAAAAAACAAAAACAAAAACAAACAAAAACTGTAATGCTATGATTTTAAATACAAGTTCAAATGTTGCCTTTAATGCTCACTGTATTTTTGTATAAAAAATATTGTATTTTGTATATTGTATCCTCCAAAAATTAGAGGAAGATTAATCTTATATTAAATATCGTTCACTTTAGAAAAAAGCTTAGCTCTGTTGCTTTTAAGTATAGAGTATCATTAATAAAATACACATTTTTATTTATTGTTATCTTATGTATTATGTACTTTCTAAACTCCTTTAATATTGATAAGTATGCATGTGCTTTTTCATATTAAATGCATTTCAAATATTGATCCAGAAAATTGATTTGAGATTAACCACCTATTAAAACAAATACTAGCCTTTTGTGTTACTATTTAGTAAGTAGGATATTAGAATCAATTTTTAGTGGTTTCTGCAAATAATGTTAGTAATGGCAAAGAAATTTTGTCTTCTTAGGAAGAGTTTTATTTCAATATAGCTGAAGTTGTGGGTTAATCAGTAAAAGGAAGGAACTGCTATGTTACTTTACACCTCTTAGGAAGCATCATTAAATGTGTACATTTGGTCTACTTGCTGGAATCGTTAAATTTTATTTGGAAGTGATGCAGAAGTATGTGCCTGTGTGATGACCTGTCCCATCTTCTTTAAAGAGTAATTTGCTTTGGCCAGTCCATCTTCTGCAGTCACTGCTGCACATAAATATAATTTAGCAAAGGATGATTGGTTCCCTTGGTAATACCTTTTCTTTTTTCAAGCTTAATCTTAGATGACTTTGTTTTATGCTAGCAGCCATTGCTTTGTTAGAAATGAGAACTAAAGAAATACAAACCTGAGGTTAAAATAAGAAGGGCAGAGGAAGGGAGAGACCTTTGGGTGTAGATTAAGCAGACCAGGGATTCTTGGGTCAGACAGATCATGTAGTTGTTTGAAGGGGCACCGGTCCCTGTGAGACTTCTGTCCGGTGTGTTAGCCGTCATGCTCGGGCTAGGGTTATGGCTGAGTGACATTTTTTTTTTTTTTTTTTTGCGGTACGCGGACCTCTCACTGTTGTGGCCTCTCCCGTTGCGGAGCACAGGCTCCGGACGCGCAGGCTCAGTGGCCATGGCTCACGGGCCTAGCCGCTCCGTGGCATGTGGGATCTTCCTGGACCGGGGCATGAACCCATGTCCCCTGCATCGGCAGGCGGACTCTCAACCACTGCGCCACTAGGGAAGCCCCAGAGTGACATCTTTTAAAGTTGTATTTTAGATGTTGAAATTGGGCTTATAACATTCAAATCTGCATGTGTTTCCTTAACTTTGTTTTGCACTCAAAACTGGATTAGGCCGCCTTCCATTGCTGAATTGTTATTTTCCAATGTGAGTAAAGCAGGAGTCCTCAAGCAAAGCATTCTTCTTTAAAAGTAATGTGAGCAAACCAGGTTTTGCACAGTCTGGTATATTGAGGCCAGTGACTTACCAAGGTGCTTTTCAAAAATGTATTTGGCGTATTAGTAGGCTTGTGTGAAAGAATCATCTTTCTTCTGTTTGATGGTTTTTGAATAGAAAATGTAAAAGAGCTGCTCAGCTGAACAGTTGGAGACCTGTCAATTCAGTTTTCAAATCTTAGCCTGCACCTGTGAGACTTTTGAAAGCAGTTAGTATTAATTATGCCTTCTTTAAAAATGTTTAATTAGCTTAATTCAAGGAGAAGGAAGGCCTATAGCTTCTTTTGTGGAACATTTCTGTCATTGACTCTGTGGGAAAGTAGTTGACAACTTTTGAAATTTGCTTTCATTTCAGGCTTGGAGTTGCAGAGAAAACTTATCTGTTTCCCCTCTGAAGCAGTGATTTAGAGCTCATAACGAAGCCCTCAGTATTGTCATCTTTCTACTTGCCCCATCTTACACTGTCACTGCTTTATGACTTGCAGGTTCTCATAAATCTGCAGAAAGGAGAACTAAGGCTTAGCAATGTTGGGTCTCCAGAATGAACCCTAATGTTGAAACATCCTAACCCTTTGAAATGTCAGCATATTTCCATCTCAGTTTCAGCTGCCATACCAGGCTTTGAGTGAGGGATCAGGCTGTGGAGGCATTTGTATACTATTTAGGTTTTGCGTACTATTAAGGTTCAGTATCACAGGCTGATATCACAGTTGCTAATATATGACCTTGCCTAGGTTTAAACTCTGAAGCAGGAACTCCTGATAACAGTGATGGGAAGGTGCTGTTAAAATTGGGTCACATGATAGGAGGTCTACCTATTAGCTGAGCTCTACCCCTTCACTTGTTTAAAAATGCAATCTGTATGCCTGTTGTCTCAAATCACCTCTGCAAATCTGGCTTGGCCTGCTGATTAGAGCCTGGATTGTTGGTTAGTCTCATGTATAGTCTGATTCATTATATGCAGTGAGTGGAGTTCTTTCACTGTCCGTGGGTATATTGCCTGACAAGATGATAGCCAGTACACAGAACTGTGTAGGCCTCGTAGTCTACAGAAACAGCTTTGTGGTGATGGGGTGGTTGGTGGTGATGGGTTACTTAGTGGTGGTTTGACCAGCAATCCTCATTTAGCTGTAGGTACAAGTAGAGAACAGTGTCCATTTTTAAAGTCATCTGCCTCTGCTAAGAAAGTAATCTATAGCTTTATAGAAATTTCCCTTTTTATTTGTAGATATAATACTTTGCCAAGCAGAAGAACCCTGAAAAATTCAAGATTAGTGAGTAAGAAAGATGACGTGCATGTCTGTATCATGTGTTTACGTGCCATCATGAATTATCAGGTATGTTTCTGTTTATAATCCTTTAAAAAAATCTGAATTCATCAGGCTCAGATCTTGTTCTCTTTGGTGACTTTGTATTATTTCTATTTGAAGTAAATAGCAGGATTTAATGAAATTCTATTAAAAAAGAAAGGTCTAGTTCATTCTAGTGCTCATAATTCATCGCCCTTATATTTTAATTAGCATTTATAACTTACAATGTATTTAAGGGAAGACATTTTCCTCTTATAATGGTAAGCTTGTCTAGATTACTTGGTAAATGTTTGTGACTATTAAAGACAGCGTAAGCCACTGGTTGTGGGCAATACTGGAACAGCTTTAGGACCCTAGGAATGATAGACTCTCACACTGGACAGGTCATTGCTTCTCAAAGGGTTATATGATGAATAGGCAAGGAGTTATAATTACTGTGTGTTGGACCCTGTGGTTGCTGATCTTCGTAAGAAACACTTGGAGGATTCTTGGTAGAAGTGCAGAGTCCTCCTTAGAGGTTATCCCCACTCTGAAAAACAGTGGGAGCAACTAACTACAGTGTGTGGGATTAATCCTAACCACAAAGTGGGAGTTAGAGCCTGAAGTATCTAGGGTGAGCTGACAGGGTCAAAAGTATAGTTGTAAAAGCAAACCAGGGCTGAGAATTAGACAAACATTGTTCACATCAGAAAATAGGGTTTGATTTCCATTGAAACGGATCCTATAGATGGGTCCAAGTAGAAATGGGTGGTAAATGCATAGGTCAGTATTAGAGTTCAAACCCAACATAAGCATGCCAAACTGAATTTAAGAAGGGAAACATGCATTTATTCTTTCAACTGATTAATATTTTTTGAACATTTCCAGACAGACCCTGTTCTAGGCACAGGGAATACAGCATCAAATAAATAAGTGCCCAAGGGAACTTACTCTCTATTGAGGGGAGACAGATGGTAAACAATTAAATTGGTAAACTATATAGCATTCCAGATAATAATAGTGATGAAATGAAATAAAAGCTGACATTTAAATAGTGCTTCCTAAAGTCTAGTACTTTTAAACCTACTACTTAATTTGAGCCTCATAACAGTCCTGTGAGATTGGTAATATTACCCTCGCCATTTTACTGATGAGGAAACTGAAATACAGAGAAGTTAAGTAATTTGCCCAGGATCACATAGCTAATAAATGGTGGACTCAGATTTGAACCCAGGAAGACTGCCTCCAGAGAACTACTACTTAGTACTATAGAAAAAATAATCAAGAAATAAGAATAAGTGCGGGAAATGTGAGTTCAGTTTTAAATAGGCTAGCAAGAAAAGTGTCATGGAGAAGATAACATTTATGTAAAACTAGAATGAGGGAACAAGGTAAGGAATATTAAGGGAAGAAAATTATAGGCAGAGAGAAGGGCAAGTGCAAAGTCCCCGAGGCAGGAATAGGTCTGATGTACTGAAGACACAGAAAGGAGGTCAGGTTGGCTAGATCAGAATGAATAAGAGGGAGAGAAGTAGAAGATGAAATCTGAAGTTACAAGGGGGTCCTGATTATGCAGGGCTTTATAAGCCAATGAAGGGACATTGGCTTTGCTGTGATTAGAAAGCTATTGAAGGTTCTGAGGAAAAGTGTGACTTAATCTGACACTTGAATTTAACATGATCCCTCTGACTTCTGTGTTAGGAATCACCCTGGGGGGCAAAGACAAAAGGAAGTAGACCTTTTAGGAGGCTGTTGCATTAATTTAGGTGAGTGTTGATGGTGGTATGGACCAGGAGAATAGAAGTAGAGGTGATGAGAGGTGGCCAGATTCTGGTTTCGTTTTGGTGGTAAGGACACTAGCAGTCCTGGGTGCCTCGAAGATGGAGTTGCCGTCTACTAAGAGATGGGGAAGGCTGCAGGGTGAGCAGATTTGGGAGACCTGATTAGGAGTTCAGTTTGGGGGATGTTAACTTTGAGGTGTCCATAAATATCCAAATAGAGATCTTAAATAGGGGTCGGATATGCCAGTCAGGAGTTCAAGATCTGGAGGTCTGGGCTGGAGATAAAAGTTTGAGAGTCAGTAGATGGTATATAAACCCAGGGGAGTGAAGGAGATCAGCGGGGATAGACAGAGAAGCAGAGAGATCCCAGATAACCCTGGGGCACTCTGTTTAATGTCAGAGAGATGAGGAAAAACTAGCTAGAGAGACTGAGAAGCAGCCAGGGAAGTAGGAGCCAAGCACAGGAAGTAGTTCATGGAGCAGAGAGTGGTCAGCTGTGTCCGGTGCTGCTGCCAAGTCAGGCAAGATGAAGAGTTGGCCATGGGCTCCAGCAAAGTGCCCGTCATTGCTGGTACAGTTGCATTGTGGTGTTGGGGATGAAATCCCTGACGGAAGTGGTGTCAAGAGAGAATGGGAGGAGAGGAATTGGAGACCACGAGTGGTTGGAGTTTTGCTGTAAAAGAATAGCAGAAAAATGAGAGAGTGGCTGGACACTGGTTGTTGGGTCAAGAGAGATTTTGTTTTTGTTGTTTAAGAAAGGAGAATTTGCATCATGTTTTTACGCTAATGGTAGTGAATCAGAGAGGGGAATGGGAGAATCGCTGGAGCATATACTGTTCTTGAGTAGGTTGGAGGGAATGCGATCAAGAACACTCAAGTCGGGAGAATGGCCTTAGATGGAAGTGTGGAGAGTTCATCTTTAGGAAGAAGTGAGGAGGGAAGACACAGATCTGTGTGGGTGGATTGACGTGGTGGTGGGAGCTTTTGGAAGTTTTTTTTCTGATTGCTTATGTTTTCTCGGTGTAATTGGAAATAAGGTCATGAGCTGAGAGTGAGTTTGGAGAAGGAATAATTCCTCAATTTGGCAGACTCAAGAATGATTCTTGATCCCATTATTGAACTCGCTTCATTTTATAGAAGGATAAGTTACCACGCCTCAGAGCAAGGAAGGTTCTCCTAGGCTTTTGGTCTCGATAACCATTGCCAAGAGAAGGGACCAGAGGTGGTGGTTGTCAACCCTGGCTGCACAGTGAAGCTGCTTAAAAAATTCAGATGCCAGGGCTCCATCCTTGAGATTCAGAATAAATTGACCTGAAGTGGGTCCTGGAGAATTGGTGTTTTGTTTTGTTGACTGTTCCAGGTGATTTTGCCAAGCGGTCAGGATTGAGAATCACTGGCCCTGGAGCCTTTTCATCATTTTAATGAAGAGACACATATAGTTTATTCATGGAGAATAGGAATATGGTACCTTGATAATAACATCATTCCTGAAATTTTTCATAGAGAAATATGTGCAGACACTGATGTGCTAGAGACATAAGTGCATTTATGATGGTATAAAATCACATTAGGTAGAAACTTCAGGTTTTTGTTTTTTAATCAGCATTGACAGTCCTCTCAATTAACTCCTAATGCTTTGTTTTTTCCACATCCATTTCAGTATGGTTTCAACATGGTCATGTCTCATCCACATGCTGTCAACGAGATTGCACTAAGCTTGAACAACAAGAATCCAAGGTAAGCTGGCTTTGTAATGTACAAATCTGAATCGAACTAGGGACACCAGAGAGCTCATCGACAATCAAATTAGAGTTGAGAAACTTTCAAGCATGACCTTTT
>NW_020185336.1:12623634-12694045 GCF_003031525.2 Neophocaena asiaeorientalis asiaeorientalis | reverse complement strand
TGGAATATTTTTAAGCTTTTCCTTTTTTTTTTTTTTTTTTTTTGTGCGGTACGCGGGCCTCTCACTGTTGTGGCCTCTCCCGTTGCGGAGCACAGGCTCCGGACGCGCAGGCTTAGCGGCCATGGCTCACGGGCGCAGCCACTCCATGGCATGTGGGATCTTCCTGGACCGGGGCACGAACCCGTGTCCCCTGCATCGGCAGGTGGACTCTCAACCACTGCGCCACCAGGGAAGCCCAAGCATGACTTTTTAAATTAAGATTGTCGATAGACTCCCTGGCTAAGTAGAATTTTCTTTTCAGCTATGTTACAGTTTTACAACTGGTGACAACTCTGGCCCTGTCTTCAAGCTTTCATTCCTCTTGAGGCCTGGTTCTCAGCATCCTTGCAAATTTAGAGCATGAAGCTTCCAGGTTGTCAGGACTGGGGCCAGGAGAGTCTTGATACAGACTTAGCCACACCACTTTTTGCTGAAAGCTAACTAAAACTACTGCCGCTTGTCTACACTTCATTTGCAGCCTTTACATGTGTAGCTTTTATTGCCAAACCAAAAGAGAAACCCAAACAAAACAAAAATAACTGCACGCAGATTTCTTTTCATATTCGCTTTCCTATATAGGCAAGTGCCATATATTACTCATTTCACAGATTACCTCTAGAAGCTTGTTTTCGTCAATTTATTTTGGTTAGTGTAATGCACTTTCCATTCTAGTGCATTTCTGCATTTCACACTGTTACTCCCTTTTATCAGACCTCTCTGATAAGACTGCATATGTGAGAACTGCTAATTCAGCTGAAAAATATGATTATAAATTAGATCCTTGCAATGCAAACCCTAAATCCTATTTAAATGTTGGATTTTATTATTCATACTTCCCCGGATTAACGCTTTTGCAACTTTCTGATTGCTTCCTTAGTTTACTAGAATCCCAAGTAGTCATGCTTCTTTGTCACTGTCTTCCACTGAGGGAAGTCATTATTCATTTTTCTTAAGACAATTGATATTGTGGATTGTCAGAATGATCTTTGTTTAGAGGTTGGCAATAGCTTTTATTCCAGAAAAAAGATGAAATACTGAAGTAATCGTACTCTGAAGTAACAATGCTGTCCTTGACATTGTATTTGAAAACTTAGATTGTGTCTCTAAGGTTTTTCTAAAAATATTTCAGACGGAGTTTTATTTTCTTGAGTCAGAGAAAATATTCTTGTATTGGCACAGCTGTAAGCCTAGCTCCTTTCAGATCTCCTGTGTGGGAAGAAGTGATGGAAGCTTGCATTATTGTGGGGATTTTTATGGAGCCATTGCAGATTAGCAGATTTGCAACGTAAGGTGTTGATTTCCGTTGATTTTGAACTTTTTCAGCAAATGTTTTATCTCTGACTCTAGAACCAGAGAAAGTGTTTAAGCAATGGGTGGTTTTACTGAATATTCTCATGTTTCCTGTTGTCTTTAGCTCATTAAAAATACTTTTTCAACCACATTACACTGAGTCACTTGATGATAGGACTAAAAGACTTAATCTTCCCATAATTAATTTTCATTTGTGAGTAATTTGTAATCTTGGGAGTAGGGAACATGCCTTCCAAACTTGCTACCCTAGATAAGCCACATGTATAGAAGTTCATAAAGGTTTTAAAATGTATGTGCTTTAATATAACTATGCCTTAATGAGTAAAAGTTTAAAAAAATACAGGACAAATATTATCATATTCATCTTGGAAGGAACAGCAGACTCATCGTTCATTCAATTCCACTGATGTGTGGTTTTTTTCCTTCTTGTTTTGACAGAACAAAAGCTCTTGTCTTAGAGCTGTTGGCAGCCGTTTGTCTTGTCAGAGGCGGGCATGAAATCATTTTATCAGCATTTGACAACTTTAAGGAGGTAGGATATTCTAGTTTTAAAAAGAATGCTCACACAAACATATTTGGACATCTTTGAACAGAATGATTTGCCTTTTGTGTGTGTGTGTGTTATTGAGATAGAATTGACATACAACATATTAGTTTCAGATGTACAACATAGTAATTTGATACTTGTATATATTGCAAAATGATCCCCACAGTAAGTCTAGTTAACATCCATCACCATGATTTACCTTTTTATTTATTTTAGGGCCTAAGGGGTATAATAGTGAATTTTCTAAGATGTCACTGAGGGAGAAGTAATGAACCTAGTCTAAATAAATGGATGCACTAAGCTGTTTTTGGTGTCCCATTTCTAAGAAGAGCTAAAAACTATTTGCAGGGCTCATTTTCCTTTGGAGAACACAGAATAGACAAGTTTGAAAACTGGTTTTGTTAAATGTATGTTGTTTTCATATGATTGTTACTTGAGCATCCACCTTGTAAATTTTACGAACTCTTTCATCATAGTTACTTTCCTCAAATCATATGTGTGATCACTGCTTTGCTGGATGCTATGAGAAATCACTCAAATAACTACAGACACTGATTTTAGCAGTCTGTAATCTTAATCAGGTGATCTTGTCACAGGAAAACAGTAAACCAATGGACATGCATGATTGAAATGGAAACTAAATGACTACAAAAGAAGAAACAATTACACATAGATAATATGCGACCAAGAATTCTGAACCAAAGTATCAAGGCATCACAACTGAACTCATAGCCAGTTTCTCTTGGTGGTGGTGTGCAGCCTTACATAGCCAAGAAGGGTGCCTGCTAGCTCCCCTGTAAGTGTCTAACATCTGAGGCTACTTTGCGGTGGGACATGACCAAAGTAATTGAAGGCACATGGAGCCCCAGATTACAATAGCGTCGGCCAAGTTGTGCCTTTCCCTGGCAATCCCATTTGATTCCAGATGCTTTTGGATTAAGACCCCAACTGGGTTAAAATCTAGATCTCAGGGGGACTTCCAGACCCCCTCTCATCTTTCCTGGGAATCTCTGGAGTAGAACTCAGCTAGTATTTATTGAAGACCTCCTATGTGCCTGGGGCTGTGCCAGGTATACACATGAAATCATTTGGTTCTTACAGATAAATGTTAATATCTCCATGTTATAGAAGAATAAAATTTCAAATACATTATTTGCTCATGGTCCCATGGCCAGATAAGCAGCAGAGCCAGGATTAAGATTTGGTGCTGCTGACCTTGAACTTTTGTTTCCAGTGACGTTTGGTCCCCATTGTGTGTGAATCTCCTGAGACAGGACCTAGGAGCCTATCCCCTTAATTGGACTCACTACCCCAGCTGAAGGATGTACTAGTGAGCGACCCATAATCCTTTACGTGGGCTGGCAAGCTTCAAAGATACTTTAGTCAACAGGGGAAACAGTCCTCCTGCCCCTTTATTTGCATTGCCTCCTTCCCCTGCAGTCACTGCCTTTAGATTTTGATATCATTCATTTTGCTAATGCCAACCATGGACAGAGCCAAATATTGTCTTTTTATGTATTCAGCCTTAGTAGTGAAAAATATTCGGGTTCTAAGAAAATGATGAAGAATAGTAGTGATTCTTTAAATTCATATTCTGGCTTCCAAAACAAATAGAGTCTTTAGAGATAAGAATGTGTGAGTGCTTGTCTGTGAATGTTTTTATATATCATTTACAGGACATAAAACTTATATTTATAAATAAGGAGATATGTGGGTGGATGGGTCTAAAATGAAAGTAAAACAGCATGTGAAGCTAATATAACTCCCACATCTTTATCATTAGATCATATTTTGAACATATCACATGCCAAATCTTTTCCACACTGGAAGCACTTACCATACAGTTATCAGTGACCCTTGTTATAATAAAAGTCATATTATAACAAGCAACTGATTATACTGCAGGTCAAATTCTGTCCTAAAATTATAATTGTATAGAATCAGTGTTCATTAAAGCCAGTAAATCACGAGATGAATGTTAAATTGGTTTTCTCTTAGATAAGGTAGAGTGCCTTTCTTATGCATAATAGGCACAGAAATACTTGCAGGATTGAGTTTTAACTATCTGGTGTCAGAATTGTATATGGTTTAGCCATTTAGGGCATTGCGTGTGCTTAGTTGAAAAAACAAGAAGAGTTATCCTGCTAAATCTAATAGTTGGCTAATAGTAAAGAGGACTAAATTTTGAATTTAGAGCTTTAACCAAAATCTCCCTCATTTCTGGAATTTCTTGTGAATGATGGTGGGTGTTTAAGTTCTGATTTCTCCTTGGACTGGCAATTGCATCTCAGAAAACAAACCATGTCACGTGGGAGAGGGGACACGGACAGAGCTGGTTCTGTGGGTGCTCTTGGCTTGCATTGACCTCAGGCTGTGGTGTTCATGTAGACAGGCCAGGAAAAGGATTATTCTAATAGCCATATGCAGGAGGCCAGGGCAGGAGCCCGTTCCTGAGAAACTGCATTCTTAGCGGTAGGTCAAAAGACATCCACTCATTTATCTGTTCAATGTGAGGGTGAAAAAAGTTAGTGTATATTGACCTTGGTTTTTTTTTCTTTTTTTTTTTAATGTAATGCCACACAAAGGCCAGCATCTTTTGAAGCTCTTCCTTTTCTCTTTTTCTCCTGTCTTTATGTGGTTTTTATTTTTCGTATACATCATAGTGAAGAGTATATTCTTTAATCATTTTAGCAAAATGTCAGTGGAATCTTTTGGGTTTAGAGAGGTTTGGGAGCCAGCTGTTCCTGATCAGGAAAAGTTGTCCTCACGATCTCAGATGCCTGTGCAGATAGGGTCTTGGTCAGTGAGAAATGCCCATTGAGCTGCCCATGGCCGAGAGAGCACCATACCAGCTACGGGGGTCCTAGGGAGTAGGGTCAAGGAAGAGTCTTTGCCCTCAAGAACATTGTTGTTAATTCTTTTATCCCATTTAGTAAGTGGTATTCCGTTCATCTCCTTAAGAAGGGACGAAGGGATTATCCCTGTTTTCACTGGGGGGACTGGTGTAGGGTGATGGTGGGCTTCAGTATCAGATATCAGTATCTATTTTGGCAGATAAAATAATGTGCATTAGAGTGCCAGACCCTTTGGGCTTGTATCACCGCTAGAGTGTAGCCAAGCATACTGCTGCAGTGTGGCACCAGATGCTAAAAGGATATTTAAGGACCACACATGTTAAGTATGTGGCACGATTGTTTTCCTCTCTGCTTCTTGAGCCAACAAATCCATTCTGTCCTATTTGACTACCACTAATTAATTCAAATTTAGATTAAAAGAAAGTATCTTTTAGCTTTTGATAGATTTTAATGTATGATTACATTAATTTCTCATATTTCAATTAATATTCAGAATCCCAGCCAGTGTGGTTTTTTATGTTTTCACAAAGACATCTTATGCCATGTATCTTATAACATCTGTAGTACATATTTTAGAAAAATAGCACTTCCAATTTAATGGTATCTGATGGTGGGAAGGATATTAATCGAAGACCTTGCTTTTGGTGGTTTTGGGGGTTTGGGCCTAAGCCTGACATCACTGAGCAGGCACATATATCACCTCAATGTATATGATGATAAATGAGTTTTAATTACATAAATTTAGATAGTAAACTTGTACCAAGCATGGTTTGTAACATGCCTTAAAATGTTGAGTGTAGTGAGTAGTTGAAGACTAAACCTTTAGTCATCCATTATGCTCCTTGAATTCTTTTCCCTTAAAAAAATTTTTTTTTTCTTTTTTTTTTTTTGCGGTACACGGGCCTCTCACTGCTGCGGCCTCTCCTGCTGCGGAGCACAGGCTCCAGACGCGCAGGCCCAGCAGCCATGGCCCACGGACCCAGCCGCTCTGCAGCATGCGGGATCCTCCCGGACTGGGGCACGAACCCGTGCCCCCCGCATCAGCAGGCAGACCCCCAGCCACCGCGCCACCAGGGAAGCCCCCCAAAAAAATGTTTTTTTAAAATAAAGGGAATTAGCATATCTAATTGTGATGTTGAAACATCTCCCCATGAAAATTTGTGGTCCTGAATTGAGGACCAGGGTGAGAACAAGGAGTCATCCGTTTTTCCTTATTGGCTAATTTAGCCACAAGGAAGGACAGATTACCACCTTCCCTAAATTGATGCTTTCTTACTTACCTGGCAGTATATATTTATGAGCATTTGCTCTACCAGACAGAAAAAAGAATACGTTTGAAAGTAAAGATCGCTCTGTTGGTATTTGCATTAGTTCAGTGTCTTGTTTGCAACAGGCAGAAACTGACTCTAGCATACAGAAGAAAGGATTGATTGGAAGGATGTCAAGAAATGCACAGAGCTGACAAGAAGCCTGGAGAAACAGGCCTAGAAAATGGGCAGGCATTCCTAAAATGTGGCTGGACTCTCAGGCTGTGACCTTGAAGCCTAGCCGCCATAAACACTATTTGGGGTTCTGGTCATGCTTTTTCTTCTCTCTCAAATGACATGGGCCATAGCTTGCAATCTGCTGGGTCATAAAGCTACACTTACTGGTTAAGGATCAACTGGCCCCATTTTGGAGTTAGGAACACTATATTTAATCCAGTTTCCCTTAAGAACCTTGAGGTCTCCTATCTAGACCTTATTCTCTTCAACTTTTCTTAGTCTTCCTACTTTTTTCTATTGTATTCTTTGATATATCTGAGAAATTGCCTTTAAGAAAGTGTCCCCAAAAGTCTGCAAAAAAAAAAAAAAAGCTTGGGGCTTCCCTGGTGGCGCAGTGGTTGAGAGTCCACCTGCCGATGCAGGGGACACAGGTTCGTGCCCCGGTCCGGGAAGATCCCACATGCCGTGGAGCAGCTGGGCCCGTGAGCCATGGCCGCTTAACCTGTGCGTCTGGAGCCTGTGCTCCGCAACGGGAGAGGCCACAATAGTGAGAGGCCTGGGTAATGCAAAAAAAGAGTAGCTCACTGTGACACTAGTAATAAAACCCTCTGGAGACTTTGAGCTACCAGCTCCCCCAGGCAGCTGGAAGGTGCACCTGGAATTCATCAGGATTCCAGATCTATTATAACTGTGTTCTCATCTGCTTCCAAAATGGCAGCATCTGGCTTTAACAAATAAGCCTGAGGTCTGAGTTTGGTTATTAAAGGCCCAATGCCTTCCCACTTTCGACCTTTCAGCACAGATAGACGGAGCCTTGTGAAATGAGTCACTCAAGGCCACCAGCTCTCTTGTACGCAGCACTCTTGGCAGGAGCCATTGTTTTTTTCACGTATTGCTAGAAGGCTTCCTAAGTAAGCTGATGTGGTTTAGCTACTGGGCATCTGAAAGCACTTGTGCTACACATTATTACGTTGATTTAAGAAGGCCTGTCAAGTTTTATTTACAACGGGTCAAATTGGGCAGGAAGGAGAGCAGACATTTTGGTGTGCTTCCAGCATCCCTCAGAATCTAATCCCATCTAATCTAACCTCTCAAATATTTGAAGGGTGTAGAATTATAAATCCAGCACAAGCCATCCAGATAACTCATTCAGTGGTAAAATTCTCAACATAGAGGGCAGGGTACTTAGTTTTTTCAGTCTCTCATTGAACTATAAGCAATGTATTCTTTCAAATCTCAAACTCTGGGAGTGACAGTTCTAGAGCATGTGCGTATTTCACCTTATCAGGCCAGAATTAGGTTGATCTAATTCACCTGGACTCTTCTCCGGCCAGTCCATCTTCCTAGGATTGGGAAGCAAAGTCACCATGATTATCTTTTGGACTGTGTATTCACTGTGGCAGTTATTACTTGTTCATAATAAATTACCCCAAACTTAGTTTTATTAGGCTATGGATTCAGTGTGTCAGGAGGTCAGTCTGGGCATGGCATGGATGATTGTCTTTGCTCCGTTGCATCTAGGGTCTCATCAAGGAAGACCTGATTGACTAGGGGCAGGGATTCACTTGGAGGCTTCCTCACTCATGTGTCTAATTTCTGGGCTGTGATGACTTAAAGGCTGAGCTCAGCAGAGCCTGTTAACCAGAGTGCCTCCATGCAGGCCTCCATGTGGCTGGAGCTTCTTGTAGCCTGACAGCTGGCTTCCAAGAGGGAGTGTCCAGGAAGGAGCAGCTTCAGAGCTTCAAAGAGACAGAAATCACAACATGTCTTCTGAACTAGTCTCTGAAGTCATCAGTGTCACTTCTGCATTCTGTTGGTTCAACTGAGTCACTAAGGCCAACCCAGGTGCAAAGGGGAAGGCAGTAACTTTACTTCTTGATGGTGGAGTGTGAGGGTCACAGTGCAGAAGAACATGTAGGTAGGAGGGACTCCTGTGGTCATCTTTGGAAAATATTGAATACAATTCACCGCAATGAATTTTTGAGAATTTATCAATTTATCTCTAGCTGTTCCTCTTCTGTTTTCTCTCTCTTCTTCACCCAGTGTAATACTTGGTTTCTCTTCCGGACTGAAAACTGTATAAACTTTTTCATTGGTGATAGAAAGGTTGGTTGCTACTTTGAAGCAGTGTACAATGGGCAAACAATATTTTGAGAGACTCTTCAGAGGAGAAAGGAGCCATTTATACAGGATTTATGAGGCCCTGGTAATGAACTAGTTACTTCTTTATCATCTGTGTCTTTATCATGTAGTAAGGAAGTGAAGGCTGGTACCCTTCTCATCATCAAGGGATGAGTGATGCTAACTTACTGGAAAAAATTATCATGAATATTTGAGTGCCCCTGTGTGTCAGAAACATTGATAAACACTGGAAATAAGAAATATGACCCTTAAGAATTCTACCCTTAAGAAGGACCATCCCAATCTAGTTAAGGAGACAAATATTTCTATAGTTATCCTACTAGGCTGTATGAAGGTAATGCCAGGCTGTAGGTTTCTCCTTTACAAAGAGGAGAAACAGCTAACCAAGAAGAGGGGTGGGAAGGAGGGCAGATATGGGGTCCGAGCTTTCAGGGGAGGCATCCTATAGGAAAGGGTGCCTGAGTTTAGGATGAATAAGAATTAACCGGGTATATTCACTTCTTATCACTGCTCTAACAAATTGCCACAAGCTTTAGTGGCTTAAAACAACACAAGTTTATTATTTTACAGTTCTGTTTGTCGTATGTATATAAAATAAGTCTACAGGTGGTATTCTTCTGGGAACCCATTTCCTTACCCTTTCAAGTTTCCAGAAGTTGCTTACATTCCTTGGCTCGTGGCCCCTTCCCTGACTCTCATCCAGTGGCCTCTTTTCTTTAATGACCATCGTGATTATATTGGGCCCACCCAGAGAATCCAGAATAATCTCTCCATGTCGAGATCCTTAACTTAATCATATCTGCAAAGTGCCTTTTACATTTAAGGTAAATATTCACAGGTAACAGGGTTTAGGACATACATGTCTTTGTTTACCTTGCATCTCCAGTCTTAAAGGAGGGATGTGTGAGAAGAGAACAGGTGAGATAAGAAGTTAGGGGCAGGTCACGAAATACCCTATTACTTATTCCAGAGTCTTTATATGGTCCAATGGCCTAATGGTCACAAGGGGCAGTGGCAGTGGCAGGAAAGGTATTCCTCAGTCTTCTCCAAGCATTGGCTATTTAGATTAACTCTCTCAGTTAGTAAAGAAATGGCTGTTACATTTTGCTGCAAAAGTCTGTTGGGTGGGCCCAGCGTGAGGTCACTTTGCCAGAGCAGGCTGTGGTTGGGATCTGAGGTTTCTTTCAGACATTTTGCCCTTCATATTTCTCACTCCTTGGGCCTCTTTCTCCACTGACAGTCGTCTGCTTCCTTAGCCGCTGTAGTCATTCACTTCTAGCATCTTCAGGACTTTCCTTTGATGTGGGCCCGGGAAAGCCTTTTTTTTTTTTTTTTTTTTTTTTTTGCTGTATGCGGGCCTCTCACTGTGGCCTCTCCCGTTACAGAGCACAGGCTCTGGACGCACAGGCTCAGCGGCCATGGCTCACGGGCCTAGCTGCTCTGCGGCATGTGGGATCTTCCCGGGCCGGGACATGAACCCGTGTCCCCTGCATCGGCAGGTGGACTCTCAACCGCTGCGCCACCAGGGAAGCCCCAAGCCTTTTTTTTTTTTTTTTAAGGAAATACAGGAGATCAGGGCCCACTACAAAACTTTGCACCTCCACCAGCTCCACAGATGCAAAGTCCCAGTCTGCAGCGCTATGTTCTTGTCTGTTTGCAGTTGAAACAGACACAGCCAGAATCCCAACCTGCACAGAAGCCTAGCCTCCTCTCCAAGTCACCTCCAGTAACAAGATGGAGGACCACGTTTGCTCAGATAAGCATTTGTCATAATTCAGGAATAAGGTATTTCAAAGAAAAGTTTCTAACTGTTTAATTACCATTTGGGGCAAGCGAGGCAAAGAATATTTGAGTTGGCTTCATGGTCTTCTACAGCAGGATGCGCAGAAGACAAGCCTTGTGAGAAGTTGCCATTGGGGTGGCGTTTCCTATTATTTTTCTTAGCCCAGGAGGTTTTTCACTGACATAACAAAAACTTGCAGAAACGTGGTTTCCCCCAGATTTGTTTACACATTCCCTGGGAGAGCTCCAGGGCTACAGGTTGACAGCAGGGGCCCAGGACCTGGGGGCGGCTTGAAGTGAGGCTTTGTAGTATTAAGGGTCAGTCGAGTGTCCTGGGACACAGACTGTCACCACGGGTGACACCAGGAGCCAGTCCCAAAGATCACATTTTTGAGTTCCTGCTTTAATGAGTCTGAAATCCAAACTGGAGTTTGGGAAAATGACTATTTGAGACTATCCCTCCATTTAGATTGGAGAATTGCTTTTTCTTCCCCCTAAAGGCCTCATGTGTTACTCCAGGGAGTTCTCATAGGAAGCGGGTTGGCCCCTAATATGTAGGAACATGGATGTTAACCCAGGATGTTAGTTCTCGCTCTATAACATGCGTTCAAGAAGCTAGGGGGAAATACTTCACGCACTTGAAAATAACGGTCTTCAATTTAATTTAAAATAAGTTTGCTAATATTTAATTTGTGTTTATGTTATGTGAGTGTTTGGGGTGAGTGCAGACATGTCACAGTGTGACCTCTGGGTCTCTGCTCAAAAGCAGAACGAGTGACAACCTAAACTGCAAAACCACTGCCCGTTTTCGCTTGGTGACCTTTGGCGTCTGTTCATATAGATCCCTGTGGAACAAATGCAGGCGTGATTCTGACAGGACCACTTGGATATATTCGGCCGAAGTGTTTAGAAAATGTGGTTCTGATGGTTGTGCATTTTCATCATCATTGAATCCCTCAGTCTTCACCCGTTGATAAATGTGTAAGGTTAGGATGAACTTTTGAATTTACATGGTAGAAAGAAAAGTAGGACATTATTGCCATACTGTATGTCTTAATATTTAACTTATTCTGAAATATATTCTGTACCATTATACATGTTTGCTGTTGTAGAAAAGAAGCATAATTGGTCCTGTGAAAGGAGACCATTCTCCTGAAATTCAGTATTTACAATACCCTAAAAGCCCATGGTTGGGAAAAAGAAATGGATTTTGTATTAAAACTTAATCACCTTTTTAAACTCATGGTTGGTTTGAGTAATGAAAAACATCCTTAAAGAGAACTGGGGAGTTATAAGAGTTACTATTCTTCTGACCCAAAGGTGAAAAAAGCCAATAACCTGTTACTGATTATTTCAACATTAAAAAAAAAATAAATGTGACAACTTAAAACTTGTCTCTGCTTAAAGTAAGGTATATCTTACAACTGTTTTGTTACCCAGCTGTTTAATATTCCAGTGTCCCCAAAGTGGAAAAATTTGTATACAAATGAGTTTTCTATGATTTAATAAAAATATATGACACAGTTTTTGTTTAAAAAGGCAAAAAAATAATAATAATAAAGGAAATACAGGAGGTAATGGTACCTGGGGCAGATTATCACGCTATCTGGCGAGCATTTGTAAAGACGCTTTGCTTCTCAACCTTTTTTTTTTTTTTAAGATTTAATTTTATTTATCTTTGGCTGCGTTGTGTCTTCGCTGCTGCGCGCAGACTTTCTCTAGTTGCGGCAAGTGGGGGCTACTCTTTGTTGCAGTGCACAGGCTTCTCATTGCTGCTTTGCTTCTCAACCTTTTTTTTTTTTTTAAGATTTAATTTTATTTATCTTTGGCTGCGTTGGGTCTTCGCTGCTGCGTGCGGACTTTCTCTAGTTGCAGCGAGTGGAGGCTACTCTTTGTTGCAGTGCACAGGCTTCTCATTGCGGTGGCTTCTCTTGTTGTGGAGCATGGGCTCTAGAGCACAGGCCCAGTAGTTGTGGTGCAGGGGCTTAGTTGCTCCGCGGCATGTGGGATCTTCCCGGACCAGGGCTCGAACCCGTATCCCCTGCATTGGCAGGCGGATTCTCAGTCACTGTGCCCCCAGGGAAGCCCCTCAGTCTGACTTTAATTAGGCCCTCTTCTCTCTCCACAAGCCTGAGTGCAGTTTTGCACAAGAGGGAGCTTCCCCTTCCATTTCATTTGTAGCAGCCACTCTTTTTTTTTTTTTTTTTAAACAGGGTGTTACCTCCTTGTTTTTATGAATGTAAAAATGCCATTTCTAAAACCTGTGCCCTCTGCCAACTGTAAAACAGTAGGCCTATGTGCCCTGATACCATATTCTAGGACGATAGCAACGAAAGACTTAGAGAGAAGGCAGCGAGAGCTGTGTGTTACTCTAAGGCCCCAGAGAACCTGAAGCAGAGGCTGGCACAGGGCCCTCCACGTGGGGCTTTCCCTTGGGAGGTGTTTCTCTGACACTTAGGTGATGCTCTGGTTGCGGGTACATAAGGATGGTATAAAGCACTCTGCCGTGAGTTGGTATGAGAATTGGAGTCAAAACTCTTCTAGCTTTGGTAATATCATCACTAGAAACCACTGGAATGAGAGTTTCAGTTCCTGGTCAGTATATTTTTGCCATTCTGGCATTTTATTTCTGCAGAGTAAGGCTAAAGGATCTTTAACTGTAGGATCACCTTGGTTTCTTTTTCAGTGAGAAAGAACTGCCTCCTTATTCTCTGTCTCCCTCACTCCACCCTGACTTGCATAGTAAGGATATATGTTTTTTAAGTCTGTATCTTGGGACTTAAGTATACTTTAGTATTCTACATTTGTTCTAGCTGTTTTCTAAGTCGTTTTAAATAAGTGGAAATAGAATTGTTTTTAAATGTCAGTAGGTTATAGGTTATTATTATATTGTTGCAGGTTATTTCAGTTGTTATTAAGCCCAGTCTAAGCAGTGACTAAGCCAAGGCACAGGACCACACATCCACCATCTTACTAAATAAGCTTCTAGTTTCAAATAGAGCCATTAAAATAGTTATGAAAGTGCTTGTGCTAGATATGTTAACTAGGGAAATGATAAGACAAATCATATGTATATCATATGTACGTATCTATGTGTATATATATGTATGTACATGTATTATGAGTGACAGTAGAAAGATGTATTTATGCGTAGTAATGCCCTAAAGGGAAACCAGTGAAAGGGTTTGGAGTGGCAGTGTTGCTTCTAATTTGTATGTGTGTTTATTTCTATTGGTTAACACTTTGCCTAGTGTGGCTAAATGTCCCTATTGTGCAGGGTGAGATTTTCCCTTCCAGGAACATTTCATTTGACTTGCTTTCTCTTGTACTTTCTAAAGATGTTCAGTTATCTTTTGTGTAACATCTCTCCAAAAATAAAGGCACTGATCATTACCACTTCTTTTCAGAACTAATAAAGCCAGAATTCTTTGGAAGTTCTAGGGAGTTGTTGAGCAAATATATTTGTTACCAGGAGAAAAGCACTGTTATAAGATCAGGAGAGTTTGACAGAAAATAAAAGGCATGATTTTTGTCCCACAAAACTACCATTGCCTTGAAAAAGACAGGACTGACTTTAATAGGTATTTAGTTAAGGACCAAATGTGTGCTAAAGTTAACAACAATTCAAAACTTTTAGAATCGTGTTTATGTGTATTTTTATTCCCTATTATAATTTAAGCTAAAGTTTTAGTTGCTTTTGCCAATGAATATGCTTATTGAGCTTGATTCCCTGTATGAGTCAAGTTCAAATTTCATTTGAAATTTAAATACTTGTAAAACATAAGCATGTTTTTTATTTATTTGGGCTCCATAGTCAATACAGAAGGGTTTTGTTTAGTTTCTTTTAAACTAGCAAACAATCATCTTCAGAAAGAAAACACGAGCAGCGTTCATGAAACTGTTGCATTTTATTCCACATTATAAACATTAGCTAGCATATTTGATGAATGTATTAAAAAGGCATATGCATATATAGAAAGAGTAAGGCCACCATTTATTGTATGCTGAGTGCCGACAGGCTAGCATATATTACTTTAATTATAAGCTCTACCCTATGAAGTAGGCATAAGGAAAGAGAGGTTCAGAGTAAATAGGCCTACTGTCATACTTTAATAACTGGCAGGTTTGGAGTTTTTACCCAGATCCATTGATCTCCAAGGCTCCGTACTTGGAGACAGTGTTACATAACATATTGTTACTCATCAAACACCTTCTACACAAGTTGATACACACTCTCGATCTTCTACTAAAAGGCAAACAAAACGTTACTGACTGGGTAGATTATTGGAGTGTTTGAAGTTATTAGTAAAAGCCAGGACAAACTGGGCTGTTTGTATGGGGCCCAAAGAGAGAGGATCGGTCTTGAGCACTGTGACAAAGGAAGAGACTTGATTTGGTTGGTGGAGGCGACTCTGGGAACAGAGGAAGAGATGGGCATGAAGTCCGTCCTAGGGGCAGTATATGTCAAAATAAATGTGCTAGCGACAAGAAAAAATATTTGACTGGGGCCCATGTTACAAAATAAAGCACGACAGGAGGCAAGTACGATTAAGGTTCTGATGAAGAGTAGAGATTCAGAAAATCTTCACTGTGATTTATTTATTTATTTTGACCATGCTGTGTGGCATGCAGCATCCTAGTTCCCTGACCAGGGATTGAACCCGTGCCCCCTGCATTGGGAGTGCAGAGTCTTAACCACTGGATTGCCAGGGAAGTCCCTTCACTGTGATTTAAAAAAAAAAGAATCTCAAAGGACGACAGATAAAAGTAGGAGGGAAAAGAAAAATGATAAGGGAAGCAACTAATACTTATGTAGTACTTTACAGTTTATAAAGTGCTTTTATATCTACTCCATTTGATTCTGTGGAAACCTGAGAAGGGCATTTTATGTAATTCTGATAAATCTTAAAAATTATCATATATGCATAAAAAACAGAGCAGAGAGATACTGGAGATTGGAAGATAGGCAGTTCAGGCATTAAACGACTGGACCCTGGACAAAATTTGTGGCCATGACGATGGGTATGAAACCATAAAATTGAAGAAAAGTCAACAAGAGACAGACTGATCCACTGAATTTGGGGATGGACGTAATTGGAGAGCAAGAATCTATTCAAACAGCATACATTTAATTAAGAAGAAGGAAGCACAGTCACAATGAACAAATAAGATCTGGGAATTTTTTTCAGGTGAAGAAAATTGTTTGATTTTTTATTAAGTTACTTTTTTTTTTAGTGATGTTAAAAATTCCAAGGTCAGATTCTTAGTTCTGAACTGAAGATAATGAACGAGAGAACAGGCTTAAACAGAGGTGACTGGGAATTGTGTATGTGTGTTTTCTCCAAGTAGAGAATAGGATTGTACTAAGGAGTTGAACTCCAAAGGGCACCAGGCTAGAATGAGCTAGAAGGATGCTCAGAAGAGCCTTTGTGCTTTATGAAGCACACAACACAGAGGTAGTCAAGAGGAGAAGAGGATACCTGGTGGGTCTGGTATCTTGTGGTGCAAGTTCTTGCTTTAGGTAGCAAGTTAGTCAAATGACCTCTATATCCCTTCCAATTCTACAGTTTTATGATTTTATGTAAAATTTTGCCTACATGTGCCTATGTAATATGTATATTCAAAGCATTCCAGCTGAGAAAGATAAAGCGCTTCTTTGACTACAGATATAAAAGCAAGGTACCTAGATAATAAAATGATAGGTACAAAAATTTATGAACACGAACAAAAAGTAACGTGTGCAAGGCCATTTGGTAAGATAGTAACAAGTTTTGGATAGAAGTAGATGACTGTGGTTTTAGGCTACACTGTGATTTTAGTCCCCAGTTCCCTTTTATAACCTGGAAATGGCTGCATTAGTCTCTAAACCCATAGTCAAAGGAGTTTGCTGCTTCCCTAACCAGGAAGTGAGCTGCATGTGCTGGGCACACTGTGGGTACCTGCCCCTAGGAAGTTCTAGTCTGTGAAAGTATCCTGGCTTGGGCAGTGTTTCAAAGGCTGGGCTTTTGAGTCATTGTTTCGGCTCTTCAGCTCCTGCTCACAGTAGGTCCATAGCCACAGTGGTGCATGTAGCTCCTTCCCAACGCTTTCATGTTATATATGAGCATGAAGTTGAGCTCTCGGACAGAGTTTCCCCCTCAGCTCTGTGTCACTGCAGAGTGGAAATGACCAATCACAGTAACACTGAGCTATAGCTATAGCTTCAGCAGTTTGGTTTTAGCCGTGGAAAATAACGGTTCCTTCCCCAGTACTCATGCCAGCAACACATGTGGTGGCCCAGATTCGCTGGTATACTACTAAAAACAATGTTGACTTTTCCATGTTGAAGTATTTTCCAGGAATAGGTATAAAACTAGGGAAGAGTATATTCTATGTGGTAGGTAGCAAGGGCATGGTTAGTGCTTTGGTAAAAGATAATCTATTGGTTCCTTGCATGTTTGTTCTTGATTGTTTGATGTTATAGCATGTCAGGTGTTCCAGGACAAATTTGTTTATTTGGGCAGATACACTGAGTCTGATTCTCCCTGAACTTGGGGAATGCATGTCCTATAGACCATGTGGGAGAAAACTGTTTCTGTATTTCTCTCATATTCTTGCTTGAAATCTAACATTTACTTGGCTTTGGGGGAAAAAAAAATCTAGCCTTGTAGTGAGCCTCCATGTGACAGAGGTGGACACATCCCAGAGACAACCAGAGAACAGTTAGGGATTGCTGCAGTCCAGCCTGGTAAATGCCAGAGATTGCACCTTGCCTTGTTAAACATAAGAACTGAAGGAAAGTCTTTTTTCTTTTTTCCTACCTTGTAAACTGGTGAAGAGCCTTTTCTGTATAGAGAAACCGATCCTGTCTCTGAATAGTGTGACTTCCTCTTCATGGAGAGATGGCAGATGAGTTGTTCTTTATATAGTGTGGTTGACTCCCAACAATCTTGCAAGACATTTTACTATTAGAAATCCATTTGTTTGCTTCTTCAAGTTTTAGATTTTAAGAATTTATTGTCTTTCATTTCTCTAAAGAAGACATACAGATGGCCAAGAAGCACATGAAAAGCTGCTCAACATCACTAATTATTAGAGAAATGCAAATCAAAACTACAATGAGGTATCACCTCACACCAGTTAGAATGGGCATCATCAGAAAATCTGCAAACAACAAATGCTGGAGAGGGTGTGGAGAAAAGGGAACCCTCTTGCACTGTTGGGAATGTAAATTGATACAGCCACTATGGAGAACAGTATGGAGGTTCCTTAAAAAGCTAAAAATAGAATTACCATAAGATCCAGCAATCCCACTACTGGACATATACCCAGAGAAAACCATATTTCAAAAAGACACATGCACCCCAATGATCATTGCAGCACTATTTACAGTAGCCAGGTCATGGAAGCAACCTAAATGCCCATTGACAGACGACTGGATAAAGAAGATGTGGTACATATATACAATGGAATATTACTCAGCCATAAAAAGGAACAAAATTGGGTCATTTGTTGAGACGTGGATGGATCTAGAGACTGTCATACAGGGTGAAGTAAGTCAGAAAGAGAAAAACAAATATCGTATATTAACGCATATATGTGGAACCTAGAAAAATGGTACAGATGAACCGGTTTGCAGGGCAGAAATTGAGCCACAGATGTAGAGAACAAACGTATGGACACCAAGAGGGGAAAGCCACGGTGGGGTGGGGGTGGTGGTGGGATGAATTGGGCAATTGGGATTGAGATGTATACACTGATGTGTATAAAATTGATGACTAGGGCTTCCCTGGTGGCGCAGTGGTAGAGAGTCCGCCTGCCGATGCAGGGGACATGGGTTTGTGCCCCGGTCCGGGAGGATCCCACATGCTGCGGAGCGGCTGGGCCCGTGAGCCATGGCCGCTGAACCTGCGCATCCGGAGCCTGTGCTCCGCAAGGGGAGAGGCCACGACAGTGAGAGGCCCGCGTACTGAAAAAAAAAATTGATGACTAATACGAACCTGCTATATAAAAAAATAAAATTAAAAAATTAAAAAAATTTATTGTCTTTGTAGAAATAAAGAGGCTGTTTCTCTAGTTCAGTAGTTGTCACACTTTTGGCCTCAGGACTCCTTTTTACATCCTTACAAATTACTGAAGACCCCCAAAAGTTTTTGTTAATGTAAGTTATGCATTGGTATTTACTATATTAGAAATTAAAATAAAATTTTGATAAACTTTTAATTTCATTTAAAATAACATAATAAACTCATTATGTGTTAACTTTTTCTATTAAAAAAAACACCTGCTCTCTAAAACTTAAAAAAAGAAACCAGTAATCAGTGAGAACAGTGGTTGTCTTAGTCATCTCAGGCTTCCACAACAAAATACCGTGCACTGGATGGCTTAAACAACAGATTTATTTTCTGACAGTTATAGAGGAAAGTCCCCATGCCAGCATGGCAGTCTTCCTGGCTTTCAGATGGTCACCTTCTGTCTTTGTGCTCAGATGGCCTTTTCTAGGTGTGTCTGTGTAAAGCGAGATCTCTCTTCCTCTTCTTATAAGGCCACCTATCCCATCGGATTAGGGCCCCACCCTTATGACCTCATTTAACCTTACTTACCTCCTAAAAGCCCTATTTCCAAATAGAGCTGAATTGAGGGTTAGGGCTTTAACATGAATTTTGTGGAGACACAATTCAGTCTATAATAGTGGCATTATTTTATATTTTTATACATCTTTTAGAGTCTGGCTTAATAGAAGGTAGCTACATGCTCATGTCTGCTTCTGCATTTAGTCACTTGTGTTGTTTTGGTTGAAGTGGTCAGAGGAAATACAGCCCCATGAAAATGTGCAGATGGAGAAGGAATTATTTTGAAACATTTTCAGATAATAGTGGATATTCATTTTTGATACTATACTATACAAACATTGGATAAGTAGTAGTTTCTTAAAAGTGAGTTGCAAAGTAGAATCAGAAACCATATTAATGAACTTCTTACACTCTCTTACATTAAAATTTATTTGCTTATCTTTCACTTTGTTGAATGTATGCATAATTTTGTAACAACATGCAATGGTCACTTGGAAAATAGCAATTCTCTGAATTATCCACATCATCTAAATATTGACACATTTTATAATGCAGTAGTTTTAAAAATCACATTCGTTATTATTGCCACCAATCCTATCAGAAAAGTCTTTAAATATTAGGAAGCTGTGTTAAGCTCATGGTGGATACAAGTTTTCAAACTCTCAATTTTTCTTGAAAGCTTAATTTTTATCATTGGAAACAAATATTGTCAATTGTTTCCTTTAAAGTAGAACGTTCATTTAATTGAGTTTTGAAGAAAATAACAGCCAGGTATATGAGTCTAAATAGTTAGTCATTCTTTCAAACAAAAATGAAAAAGTGGCTAGTTAATCTTGCAACTAGAATAATTACAGAAGTGCTTTCCCTCAAGACAACCATGTGTTTATATGCAGCAAAAGTGCTTTATGCAGAGATCTCATTTTCTCATGTAGAATATTAAAAAGGTGTGTTTTCAGGGGTTGTGATTTAATGTAATTAATGCTTTTTATTGCATTATCAAGGGTATTCTTAAGTGAAACTGGCTTTTTAAAAAAAACAACTGAGGGACTTCCCTGGTGTTCCAGTGGTTAAGACTCTGTGCTTCCAATGGAGGGGATGCTGGTTTGAACCCTGGTCGGGGAACTAAGATCCCACATGATGAGCGGTGCGGCTAAAATATTAAAAACATTTTTTTAATTTTAAAAATTAAAAAATAAACTAACTGAGAATGCATGGCTGTGATGAATACAGTGGTTACTGATATAATTTGGTGCTACTGCCTTGATTTGTTTTAAGGCACCAGTAGTTTTATTCACCTCCCATTGCTTTTGTACCACCAGTGCAAATGTTAACTCTGTGAAAAAGGCAAGAAGCATCTTAGTATTATTATAAAAATGGTTTTGATCTCACAGACCCCGTCATGGGGTGGCAGGGGCCCTCATGGTTCAAACAGCCCACTTTAAGAACTGCTGCCCCAGTCTGTTGTCTGCTGTCACCTTGGGCCGGGTGGAGGTGATTACAGGAAGCTAAGAGCAGGTTCCTCCTGATGAAGACCCAGAATTGGGGCAGAGCACAGAAGAAAGTAAAAGAGATGTGAAATGCGAGTTAGGAGGGAGCAGTGGACAAACTTCAGGCATTTGCCTATTTGTGGGCTGAGGTCTTTGATCTAGCAAACAAAGAGTCCTTATCTTCAAGGGCGCTGAATTCTTAGCACATCTTTGTTTGATTTAATTTGATTTGTCGTGATTCATGCAAGAGGAGAGAGCATGGGTTGACGTTTTCCTCCTGAGCAGGTCCCAAGGTCTGTGGTGGGAATGCCATAGGATTTACACAGCTCCTACCATGTGCTGTTGCTGTGGTTTAGTGAACACGTGATGACCACTAGAAATGTGTCGTTGTGTCCCCTCCCTTGCCTTGCTTGACCAAATTGAGTATGTGTTCAAAGGGCAAAGCGGAGAGGAAAAAATGAATGTAATAAAGCAGTGTTAAATAGGACTTTTTCTACTGTTGAGGGATCTGACTGGCAAGTTGTCCCAGAGATGACTGAAGGCCTTCATCATTTACCAATTTAAAAAAACAGCCTTTTTTGAAGAACTAGAAGGTACTTTGGCCTTCCTGTAGGAATAGAAGCCTTGTAAGAATCTGTATCCTTACTGATGACCAAGAGATGTGAGTCTTGCAGCGGAGCCAGAGAGATTCGAGTCCACCATTAGGAGTATTTCCGAAAGAGGTCACTGATGACGAATTGTATTGTGGAGCCTTACTCTCTAGAATTTAATGAAGACCATCTTTTTTTAAGGGGAGTGATAAAAATGCATCTCTCATTTAAGGTGTGGTGTGTCAACAAGTTATCCTCTGGGGATTTTACTAGCCCTTTGCTTCTATGTCAGGATTCTTTATTCAGTACAGCAAAATATATGCATGGGAAGTAAAACAGTCATCGGGATGCTTTGTGTACCTGATGCCAAACATCTGGATATTTGGAAACATCTGGAAAAGTAACTGAAGTTTTCATGAGGGTGTTTAGCATTATGTGGACAAAGCCTCTGGTTCATAATCAGATGTCTGCCAGCCCAAGATGGTTACAAACGTTTTATTAATTTATGAGGGAGGAGGCAGGATCCATTGTAGAATACATTGTTGTTTAGCTTTCGCTAGTTTTTATTTCAGTGGAGTGAGATCAGGTTGTTTTGTTTCAGAATGCTTCCATCTGATGAACGTTTCCGCTTTTAAATCCCAAGGAGACGGGAGAGCCAGCAACAGGTTGGCGTGGTCGGCCTCTGTCACGGCAGCCACCCCAGTGTCTGTGGTTGAAATGTCTGGTCACCTCAGGGGAAACGATAATAGACCCAGACAACCACAGAACACCCCAGAAAAGTGGTTTTGTTGAGCCACCATGGCGTCAGTAATCCATAGACTGCTGGTGCTCTTGATAGAAGGTAAAAGATGCTTTCCCCTAGGACTAACGGTGCAATAACTGTTTATTTCATGTGGCCCCAAAAAGAAAACGGAACTTTTGTTCCCTGGCAGGCCCTGAGAGGGGTAGTCTAATCAGTCATAATAGATGGTGCCTTTAAAACGGGCCCTTCCCGAAGGGAGCCCTGCAGATCATAGGTGCCTATTGTGAGAAGAGAAAAAGAAAGTACTGAGGCAGGCGCCAACAGGGCAAGAAGGAAACACTTAAGCGAGGAGCCTTTAATTTTTATGTAAGTAACCCTGAAGCATATTTTATGGCCACCTTGTAAGTCAGGCCTCAGTCTGGCTGCAGACTTTGTGTGGTACCCTGGGAGCTGTTGCTGGGGGAAGCCAAAGACAGTCACTAACCTTGAAGGGGAGGGAGAGATGGCTGAAGGACGGCAGTCTGTTGCTCATTTCAACATCTGGCTAGCAAGATAATACTCTTTATTACAAGACTTTTGTAAAACCATCTTTTCTCCGCTGTTAGCCTTTAGGGAAATCATCCCCTAAGCTCTGCCCACCTTTAGAGACGCTTTAAGCCACTGCCTCTTTTGCATTCCAGAGCCTCCGGTTTATCCAAATGGTTTGGGACGCTGGTCAGAAATATCTTTCACAGATGTTGGAGAACAGGGTTGAGTTGTTTTTTCGCAGGAGCTGTGCTTTTGCTTCAGCTCTCCTTGAAGTGAAAATGTATCTTGCTTGCCTTGGGTGTGGCCCGTTTTATCTGGGCAGGGCAGGATTTATCCACTTCACAAGCAGAGAGAGCCAAGATGCCGTGAGATAGGGCTTTGCCCTTCAAGCTTGGTTCTCAGGGCCTGCAGAGCCGAGTGCATCTCTCTAAATTTGCTCTGTGTAGAGCTTCCAGGCCATTCTGCTTGGGAATATCGTGTTATATTGCCATGACTAGATTAGAGTTTTAGAGCTTCAAGATACTGAGAGAATTTTTTTCAAACTTTTATTAGCAATGAAAACGTTCAATGAACCTTTCTTGTCCCCCAGAAGAAATCTTATCAGGCAACTCAATATAATAATGCAGAGTTGGATGAATGAGGATAGAAGTCTCAAGAACTTTATTTGTGCTTTTCCTGCCCCTGCCAGGACCCCCATCCCTGGTGCGCCCCCATCCTTGGAACCCCCAACACTTTCCTCTGTAACCCTTACAGTTTCCTAGAAAAGGATTTCACAACGAACAGTGTAATCTAAGGGTCTCAAATCAATGGATGTGAAAACCAGGGAAGTTCACGGAATTGCCCAAGCGCACAGTGCGGTAATGGTGGTACTGTGACTTGTAACCTAGGTTTTATGCCCCTGTTTAATACTCCACATAGACTCATTTCTGCCCTCATATCCCGTCACCCCCCACCAGTGTTAGAGCTTAAAGGTGCAAAGAGGGCTGGATGTGTTAGGCAGGACCCCACAGGGATGGGTAGATGGGTGCCTGTGTTTGCAGACAAGTGGTCCAGGATTGATCCCTGCCTGAGTGTTTTCACTTGACATACTGTTAATTAGGGTCAGTGAATTTATTCACATGAGACTGACTTATAAATGATTTATACATGAAGGTGCCTCTTAAGTTTACAGTAGAATATATGCTTTTAAAAGCATATACTTCTTTCTGCCTTGTTGACTTTATTTCTGGTGGCCCTGGCTGTGGAAGTCTAATTCCTGATGCAGTAGGCTTCTCTCCAGTCTCTGCTCAGCCTTCTATGGCTGTGTCTCTTAAATTCACTCCCTACTCTCCCTACTCCAGTGATATAGGAGTTTGTTACTGATATAGGGAACCAATGTCAAAGCTAGTGGGGGAATGAGAAATACCAGTGAAGAGAAAAGTCAAGAAATGACAGGTTTCAATTGCAATAGTACAGTTGTTTTACTTGAAAGTTTTCAGATCATATATTGTCTGGTCTTTGTTGGCAGATGGAAGTTATATGCTGCAGTTTATAATGTACACTAATATATACGTGCAAACATGCTCCTGGCCCTCCTGTACGTTTGATGAAGGCCTTGAGAACACCCCCCGAAGGCCATTGTGTAGATTCGGAAAATCATTCGGGATCAGTGTCTTGTTCCTTTCATCCTCATCAGATTTTCTAAATGAGGCCGTTTCAAAGGAGAGAAGAGGCATGTTCAGCCATGATGATATTTGAAACAGGTGTGCAGGGGTGGTCCAGATGTGAGCTGTATGAGCTAGGATAACTTTCCTTTGATGTGGGACATGACTTTTACCAACCTTCCCCAAACACATCTTCCCATTTCCTGTGGGATTGTAGTATACTCTGGTTTAATGATTGCTAAAGTAACATAGAAACAAATATGAATCTTGTTCATATGCTTCCTTTTTTTTCCCCCCCCAGCAGAAATGAAGGGGGCCCTGGGAATCCATGCTGTTCCTGTAGAACAGTGTCAGAAAGTACCACCCTGAATTCATTAGTTGAGATTGAGCAGTCTAAACCTTTACAGAGAAGGGCTTGGGGGAGCTGATAGGAGGGGCCCTTCTAGTTCTTATAGTGAATGAGGAGAGTGGTCAGTCTTTCACAGTTTCCCCAAGCTGGCATCTATGTTGGCAACGTGTTGTTTTATGTATTTGGATCCTTTTCACCAAGTTCCTAGGAGCTGTAAATTGGAAGACACTGAAGTCTATTATTTTTAAAGATTAAAGGTATTTAATACTCTGTTTCATAGCACACGTTCTCAGCATGCATTTGTCTGTTTCTAAAGAAAGGCATATATTCAAGGCTCCTCTTAATGTCTATTTCAGTCCTGTCTACCAGGCTAGTACTATGACTTTTGGGATCTTAACTCAGCTTAAAATTAATCTAATATTGCTTGTTCTGGAGTTGATGCCATCTCTTTCTATTAACAATCTGAGTAATTTTGTTGTTGCCCACATGTGCTTTCCTTGGCTATATAAAATCCACTTTCCTTAATGTCCTTGGACACAATCCCTGATTATTCGGGAGTTAACCTTATTATTCATTGTACCTGTGCAGGGACAGTGGACGAATCCCTGCTGCATTCCTATGACACCCAGTTATAGTAACTATATTTCTTTTTTGTGTAGTTAAATTGCAAGTTGAATGAGTTGTGGAGTTAATGATGTAGCTATCCAGTTTACAGTTGGTAGTCAGAAAGGCTGAGGGTTAAATCAGCTAGTCTAATTATTAATCGTATAAACCATTGGTTTCTAAATGCTGGTCCAACAAATCTGAGTCTTATTTAAAAGCACAAATTCCTAGTTCTAACCATGGAGATTCTCATTCAGTGTGTCCTGATTTAGACCCTAAGAATCGTCCATTTTTAGGAGTTCCATGGGAGATTCAGGTGCACGGACATCAAGTGCATGCCTGATGGAATGATTGTTTTTTTTTTTAATTTTTATTTATTAATTTTTATTTTTGGCTGCGTTGGATCTTCGTTGCTGTGTGCGGGCTTTTCTCTAGTTGCAGCGAGCAGGGGCCACCCTTCGTTGCGGTGCGAGGGCTTCTCATTGCGGTGGCTTCTTTTGTTGAGGAGCACGGGCCCTAGGTGCGCGGGCATCAGTAGTTGTGGCTCGCGGGCTCTACAGCACAGGCTCAGTAGTTGTGGTGCACAGGCTTAGTTGCTCCAAGGCATGTGGGATCTTCCTGGGCCAGGGCTCGAACCTGTGTCCCTTGCATTGGCAGGTGGATTCTTAACCACTGTGCCATCCGGTAAGTCCCAGATTGCGGTTTTTAGTATATGTGCTGCCGAAGCGAGCACTGATTGTGGTTTTTAATGATAACATTTTCCATCTCTGTTGGTGTCTCAGATAATTCAGGAGTGCTTTTACTATCATCTTGAATATGTTTATCTGAACATTCTGGGCTGTGTGAGGGACGGAACATCAGGCCGGCAGTTGGGGACCTGGTTCTAACCTCTGTGTGGACGTTTCATCAAGTTGGAGATATTTGATCTGTCTTGGTGTCAGTCTCATTCATAAATTGAGGACCCCAGACTCCCCAGGGTACTTTGCAGGTTTCTGACATTCTTTGATTTGCAAGGCTTTGCCCTCCTAGGAACTGTCTTCATCGTCACTGCTCACTGATGGCCGCTGCCTCTCCTGGTTCAGTGAGCGCCTAGCTGCTCAACAGAACATTAATCCCAGCCTGCTTCTCAGGAGAGCTGGTAGCTGTCCGCACATGCAGAGCCACCTCTCTTCCTTTCTTCTGTCACTACCCACCTCCCAAAACAGATTGAAGTAAATTGTCCTGCTGGGAAACAAGTTCTTATGTTGAGGTTTCTCTTAAAGAAAATTTAGGTTGTAATTCTAACCTTTTCTATACCAAGCCTTGCCAGTTTTCACCCATTGGGCTTTTTTTTGCAGGCTAGAGACACGTATGCCTTTGGGCACAAGATGTGACTGATGTCACGGTCTAGGGAGCTGGTCCTGCACTTCCGTGCACCATTCAACAAACCTTTTTTTCCAGGAACTTGTGCATGTTTTCCAGAGGGGCTGGTGGGCCCCAGGGCTGAACATGGCATCCTTTAAATCTCTGGTTCTCAGCTTTTGCAGAGCATCAGAATGGTCTGTAGTGCTTTGCAAATGTACCTGCCCATGTCACCCCAGCTCCACCTGGGCCTCCTGCATTGGGCTCTCTGGGGTGGGATTGGACACGCGTGTCTTCTTTAAACTCTGCCATCTGGAGCCTCCTTCCCTTCCTCCAGACCCGGCCCATGCACTGTTCCTATCTTCTATAATTATTTTTTGTTTAGGTGGGTATAGATAAATGGGAACTTGTCATCAGAATTCCATTGGGCTTTTTTTTGCAGGCTAGAGACACGTATGCCTTTGGGCACAAGATGTGACTGATGTCACGGTCTAGGGAGCTGGTCCTGCACTTCCGTGCACCATTCAACAAACCTTTTTTTCCAGGAACTTGTGCATGTTTTCCAGAGGGGCTGGTGGGCCCCAGGGCTGAACATGGCATCCTTTAAATCTCTGGTTCTCAGCTTTTGCAGAGCATCAGAATGGTCTGTAGTGCTTTGCAAATGTACCTGCCCATGTCACCCCAGCTCCACCTGGGCCTCCTGCATTGGGCTCTCTGGGGTGGGATTGGACACACGTGTCTTTTAAAGGCTTTCCTTTAAACTCTGCCATCTGGAGCCTCCTTCCCTTCCTCCAGACCCGGCCCATGCACTGTTCCTATCTTCTATAATTATTTTTTGTTTAGGTGGGTATAGATAAATGGGAACTTGTCATCAGAATATAGTAAACTGTGGTCTCAATCTGTTGAGAAAATTAAGTTGCTTTGAGACTAGAAGTCCTTCAAAGGTGGGAGCTGCATCTTAGCATTCCCAGCACACGGTTAAGGCACAGGAACCACTACTAAAGACTGACTCGTAGTCCCTGTCTACAGAGGTCTGAGGCTTCTTGTTTCGCTCTAAAACATCATGGGGAGTAGTAATAAGTCATTCACCCTTTTGTTAAGAGTATTTTTTTCTTTAAAAAAAAATTTTTTTTGAAGTATAGTTGATTTACAATGTTGTGTTAGTTTCTGCTGTACAGCAAAGTGACTCAGTTATTTTTATATATATACACACACACACATTCTTTTTCATATTCTTTTCTATTATGGTTTATCACTGGATATTGAATATAGCAGATGCAAACTATTATAGGATGGGTAAACAACAAGGTCCTACTGTGTAGCACAGGGAACTATATTCAATGTCTGGTGATAAACCGTAATGGAATGGAGTATTTTAACGTAATTTCTTGTTTATCCTCTATTCAGTGCAATTCAACAAATATTGAGAATTTACAACATGCTAATAAGCATTGTTTTAGATGCTGAGGATAGAGTAAGGAACAAAACATAAAATTCCTACCTTCATTGGACATTCTCTTCACCAAAATGTATGTGTCTGTATGTGTATACACACACACACATGGAATTTAACATGACAGAATTAAATGGCTGCGTTATAGCATTATGAAATATCATTTTAGGAGAAATCTTTAGGATTTAGGATTGGCCTGAGTATTCCTAAGACCACAAAGGGAATCAGAAAATTTCGTTAAGCATGTGAAACCTGGATTAAATTCACAAAAAATGTTAAGACCAGAGACTGTGTCTTACTAACATAACAAGGAGCCCACGGGTGTCCGGGCAAATAGTTTCTGAAGGTGGAATGAATCAATCAGTGGGTTTAGGACTTTGATCCAAAAAAGGTAGACAAGGACACTGAAAGAATTAAAGTTCATCCTTTGATTTTTGGGGGGCATAAGTCTCCAGAGAGTCGTTATTTAGTACAAATCTTTCTTTGACTCTGTGTTCTTAACTCCATGTATTTAATTCCACGTATAAGCAGAATACCTTGCGGCTCTGGAGTTCACAGTATTTTATCTGCTTATTTCACCTGTTCAGCAAAAGCATTAATTCAAGCTGAATGTGTGTATTTCAGGCCTCTGGAGTGCTGCTTTACAGATTACTGCAAATTTCTGTATCCACCTTGAATGGGTTAGATAGCCTCCCAGAGTTTTTGTGTTGTAGTTTATGCTTAAAATTATTTGATTTGGTTAGACATGATATGAACATTTTGAATCTGCTTCTCAATTTAAATACAAAGTTATTAAAATCTTTTAGCATGTCTGTTTCAAAAGTACTTTTGTAAAAAGGAAAAGGATGGTCTTTTTTTTTTTTTCTTTGTAACCATAAACAACATTCTGGGATTCTGAATGCCAGCTAAAAGGATTGGTGGGACAAACAAAGATGACCAGTGAAAAAAGAGTGCATTCGGTATGGATTTCAAAATAGCAAGAGAACATGCAAGAGAAACCAAGGGTGAGCTTTGGTCCTGGCTCACTTTGCTATTTGTGTGTTAACTATAGGAAGAGAAGTAAATAGCCTGCGAGAGAGGAAAAAAAAAAAAAAAGATGTTCTGGAAATAATTATTAATGCTAAAGTTTCTGCATCTAATTTTGGAGTGCTTATGTTTGGAATTTCACATGCATGCTGATAATGTGTGTTTCAGGTTTGTGGAGAAAAACAGCGCTTTGAGAAGTTGATGGAACATTTCAGAAATGAGGACAATAACATAGATTTTATGGTGAGTTATTTCAGTACTACTTTCAATAAAGCAAACTCAGTTTTTAGCAGTTATTTCCTAAATCCATTTATATTTATATATTATACATACATATGTATTATATGTTATAAAGGATAGGAAACTGAGTTTAATATGCTAAAGATCCAATTTAGACTTGCTCTTTTAATCTGTATTTTACCTTTATGGCATTTATCTGCAGTTTTATTCTTTATGTATACACTATAGTAAAGGCCAAAAGCACTGATTACAGTACTCTTGTTGACCCTTGAACAATGCGGGGGGTTAGGGGCGCCAACCTTCCTTACAGTGGAAAACCAGCCTGTTAACTTACAGTTGGCTGTCTGCTTACACGGTTCCGTGTCCGCACACTCAACCAACTGTGAATCGTGTAGTACCTAGTATTTGCTATTGAAAAAAATTTGCGTGTGAGTGGACCCACACAATTCAAACCCATGTTGTTCAAGGGTCAACTGTATTTATAGCAAAGGGTGAAGCCATGCATTTGGGAAAAGGAAGTTAACACCTGGCACAGATGGCTGGAAGAGCCAGCTTTAGCTGTCAATAGTGCTCATAAGAATCCTTAAATTAGAAACCAAGAATGTTAACCATTCTGCCTTTTGCACACCCCAGCCAGTGGTTTTCTCCAGACTGTATTCTCAAAGACTGAGGTGCTTTGGTTTGTAGAACTGACGGTATATATCCCCCAAATTAATACATAGCAGTGATTTTTTTTTTCCTCCCTTGATTTCCTGCTCTAGTAATTCTGTGAGGGTGTGATCATACTGCAGGTCTCCTTAGCAGGGTAAATCACATGCAAAAATGTGTGATTCAGCGGCAGGACTGTCATCTTCAGGTACAAAAAGCAAAAGGAGTTTGAGCACTTCTGAGTCTATGTACCTAGATCTTAATCCTGGACTGAAGGTGGAATCCACTGTAGAGAATTTCCAGAGCCAGATTACCCTTGAGTATACCCAGGTCTGCTTTCTTTGACCTAATTCAGTTGGAAACTTCTGGACCCAGGAGATTCTTTACTTGGGCTTAATTTCCCAGATCCCTTCTAGCCTGGAGCAGATATTCTGTTCAGTTCTTCTGTCGTCAAGTTTTCTAAAACCTGTGCTTGGGATGCCAGGCAGTTTTCATTTCAATTGCTTCAGTGATGATAAAACATGGAACATAGCTTTGCAGATTTCTAACGCTTTTATATGAAAAATGTTTTCTGGGTCCTCAAATTTTATATACTTCGTAGTCCTCAGCCCCTTACCAAATCAGTATCGGTTGAAATCTTTTATAGAGCTTTTCTGTTCCATAAAGCATATGTATAGGTACTTTTTCAAAAGGTAAAAAATAAATTTGAAACAAGGAATACTTTTACATTGACTTTTTCGTTCTTGTTATTGGGATTTTTTTGGAGAGTTTAAGGCTAACTTTTGCACTGGTGACAAATATGTAAAGAAGTCATGCCCTGGCTCACCTGACCAGGATCTTTCCTCTGCCTTCATAGGGGGAACTTATTTGTTCCTTTAGAGCTGACATTGCAAACTGGAGCCTCCCAGGCTGAAGCCAACATACGTACAGGCTTGTGAGTTTAGTCTGACAGTGATGTCCTTCCATTAAAAAATTTGAAAATTTGCCTTAAATTACAGATTTCTGATTTTCCTGAGAACTAAAAAGTTCTGGTAACGCTAGGTCCCTGTTCGTAGAGTATCAGCTGCTGGAGCCAAGTGGTCCCTATTCCTTAAGTCTGAAGATAGCCTTTCCAGTCTGTCACAGTCCACACCATTCCCTGTTGTATTACACATGGCCCACTTCACTCATTTATCATACCTACCAGATCTCTCTGCCATTTGAGTTTCTACTGAAATTATAATGATGTTAAGCCCTTTACAACACTTGCACTGTTGACAAACGAGAGCATATTTCCTGTCGGTTCATTTATTCCTGTGAACATGCATTGGAGAATCTTATTTAGAGGCTGTTAGTGTATGGATATACTATATGTGTGCTCGAGTATATATATGTGCCCGAGTCATGTGCCGTCTAGCAAATAGTTGTCTCTTCGGCATAGTATAACACTCAATAGATCACTTAGACCTGCTTTAGAAGAGAAATGGAAAGATGCCAAAATCTAGCCATACTTGTTTTTTCCAGAAAATGAGGCTTTTCATAAACTGTCTTGGGAATGCAATTAAGTTGCACAACTTCCCTAACAACATATTCCATGTAAAACATAATATAAATGCTTCAAATGTAGCACAAGACCCTTCTATGTATTTATGTTTTTTTAGTGGCAAAAGAAAATAAAAAAGTGACAAAATCTTTTTTAGTTTATTGAGCCATAGCAACTGACGTAATTTTTTAGTAAATGGTGATAGATTTCTCATGTAACCTAGAGAGTTTACACATCTTCCACAGATACCCAATGGATAACATATACTCAAAGAAGAATCTAACTCGAGAAAAACAATTTAAACAAGATAAAAAAAAAGTGGGGTTTGGGGGAGAGAGGAAGGAGGGAGGCAGTTTTCAGAGTAAGTGTGAATGTGGGTCCCACAGTCATACCTCCTTGCAAGTCTCTGGGTAACCATAGAGGGAAAGCATTAGTGAGATATTTTCACTGTAAATAAACTGACTGTCCCTATTGAAAACAAAATAGATACGCTAAACTCTGTTCTGCTATTTACTAAGCTGGGGACTGGTTTTCTCTGTGGCAGATCAGAGCCACTGATGGCAGTTGTGGGGAGAATGTAGCAAATCCAGGGCTTTTATGGAATAGAAACTGGTTGATTGTTTAAAATGGAAAGATGGGTCAGAAGCTCTGTTACTGTCCTGTTGGTATGGCGGGGCCCACAGTAAAATTTTAGAAGTGATTACCTTGTGGTGTGATTACAGGTGATTTAAATGTTCTTCGTTGTAATAATTATCATATTTCTACAATGTACTGGTAATAACTGAGTGTGTTCTATATGCCCATAAGACTTTTTAAAAACAGCTTTACCGAGATACAATTAACATACCATCCAACTTACACATCTGAAGTGCTCAGTTCAGTGTACTTTTAGCATATTTGTAGGGTTGTGCAATCATCACTGCAATCTAATTTAGAACATTTTGTTGCCGCCTCCTCCCCCCACCCCCAAAGAATTCCTGTACCCATTAGCGGTCATTTTTCCCACCCCCAGTCCTAGGCAACTGCTAACCTACTGTCTGTCTCTATAGATATTCCCATTCTGGATATTTCGCATGAATGCAATCACATTTGTGTAATCCATCAGTTCATGGACATTGGGGGTTTTTCCCCTTACTTTTTGGTTATTATGAATAATGCTACTATGAACATTTGTGTACAAATTTTTATGCAGATGTATGTTTTCATTTCTCTTGGGTATATTCCTAGGAGTGGGATTGCTGGGTCACACAGTAACTCTGAATAACATTTTGAGGAACTATCAAGCTTTTCAAAGTGGCTGCACTATTTTATATCCCCACCAGCAGTGGATGAGGGTTCCAGTTTTTCCACATCCTTGCCAACACTTGTTATTATCTTTCTTTTTGATGATAGCATCTTAGTGGATATGAAGTGGTATCTTATTGTGGTACCTCTATAACTTTTGAATTTTTAAAAATTGTAAAATATTTTTAAAGACCCAATGAAACAAAGGAAAAGGAAATTAGTAAGTGAGCTTAGATTTGTGAAATTGAAAATATGTGACTATGATTAAACTGAGAAAACAAGTTTGGAGCTCATCTAACCTGTTGACAATTTCATTTCAGGTGGCCTCTATGCAGTTTATTAATATTGTAGTCCATTCAGTAGAAGACATGAATTTCAGAGTTCACCTCCAATATGAATTTACCAAGTTAGGCCTGGATGAATACTTGGATGTAAGTATAGCTGTAACCTTTAGTTCCATTATGAGACTTGATTTATTGCCTACCCTCAAAGATGCACTTCCATAATGACCAAAGAACACTTAAGGCTCCATGCAGTCAGGTGCTGTAGTGCTAGTTAAAAGAACCAATCTGAGTGATGTGATCTACTAGAGAAGCTGGATTCTTGCAGACCTCCTAGGGCCTTACGTTGTCTTCTGCCAGCAGCCTTTTAGTACTGGGGTCAAATAACTTCTTAGAGCCTTGCTACAGCTTTCCTCTGCTTTTGAACTCTGTCTGGGTCAAGTCTCACTATACCCTTCATCCGGGCTGTTGGGCAATGTGCATTCTTAGTTACTCTTTGGACTCCATCTGGTCTGGGAAAGTCAAACCAAGACTGCTGTAGAGTAATGAATAAATGCTTGGAGCATCAAAAAATAATGAGGAAGTGGACACTAGAGACTTCCTCATGTAGCTGTTAAATTCTGCTTAAAATGTTTGTGTCTTTAGAAATTCTGCTTTTAGTTCTTGAGAGAAGAGGGATCTAAAGTTTCTCTTTCTCTTGCTCCCTTACAGAAGTGCTCAGCCAGTTCCCTGAACTTCTTTGCCTAAAAAACAAAGTTGATGTGAAAATCATAAACAGACTTAAGTAGCTGTGTGTGCACAGGATATGCCCTTGTCTTTTGACTCAGGCAGTTTTGTTTTCCCTTCTGTGTAGGGAATGATTTGCTTGAATTTGAAAGGCCACTGGTAATAGGGCAAGAATTGTTGACCTCAATTTCAAGCCTGTTTCTAACAGTGAAGAAAATAGAAGTACTTCCCTTGAACATCTCCAGAGCTCACCTGCCCATCTCCCTTTCGAGTGAAGCCAGGGATTACACAGGCGGTACCCTCAGTTTATCGCGAAGTGGAGTTGCAGAGTTGGTTACTCTTGAGCTCATGGCCTTGTTTATCAGACCAGCTGGGCTGCTCTCGAGTAGACTGGCCTGATGTTGTCTAAAGACTCTACTCAGATGGAGCCATGGAAGATTTCCATTGAAAAGTTTGAATTTCTTTCCTATTTAAAGAATGACTAATATCTTTGACAGAATATTGTATTCAACAGTTTGTTCCTGCTTTGAAATCAGGGTTCCTCTCTTCTCTTTCTCCGCATGTCCTGAGAGTAGCAATATTTGAATGAAAGTTGGGTGTATTCCTAATGGGGTTTTAGGGTCAGTTTTGTTGTGGCTGCACAGAGCTCATTTCAGGCGCCAGGATACAATGACAGGTAGTAACATCAGCGTCTGTTACTCACTGTGAATCTTGTGAAAAGTCCCGCTAAGCTGCTTCTTCATTTTCTTCTCTAGGCTTTGCCCTTGTTCAGAATTTTTTTTTGGTTCTGACTCATAAACTAAGATGGAACATACTCTCTTCAAGACAGCTAAGATGTAGAATTCTAGATTAGACCTAGGAGAAAATCTGTTTTCCTGAGAATTTATTTGTAGAGTAGAATTCCTCTTAAATTTTTGATTTTTTCCCAAAACTCTGTATTTCTCTAACTTCCTGGTCTGTTGGTTCCGGACTTTGATAGAAGTGGTTAGAAGAATAATAACATAAGCATATAATATATAAATGCTTCATTAGTTTACAAAAACCCAACCTTGTAAGTCATCATTGACTTGTTCAGTAAATGTTTATTGGCATCATCCATGTGCCAGATATTATTCTAACCACTCATCTGCTCCCCAGGGAAAGACATGACTTATGCTACTTGTAAGAAGGATTGACTGATTTACTTGACCTCTAATTTTACCTTAGAGCTAGTTGACTTCCTTTGGGATGCCTGGCCCTAGAATGCAGTGAATGGGGGAAAGGTTCCTGATCTGTGCTTTGGGAGCCCTGAACTTCTCATGTTGGGGGAGTGTCTTAGCCAAGTAATTATGGGGGATGGGTTCTAGGAACTAGTGCTAAAATAATGCCCGAGTCTAATATACTGTATCAGTGTCTTCCTCGACTCCTATGTACCCCTCACCCTCAACCGGAACTACCATCACTACCCAAGCAAGATACCACCCACTCTAATCTCCTCTACCACACAGATACCCCTCAAGTTTTATGTTACTTGTGACTGTTGTTCCCTTTTGATTTTTCTGTTATCTTGATTTCACCTGCATCAAAAATGTTTTAGGTTGGAGTATATCTGTATGGGGAATATATCTACAGGAAGGATTAGGGAGGAAATGTGTGTATATTTGGGAGACGGTAAGCACCAGAAAGTAATCCGATGGTACCCTCTTAGATGGTTACTCCAGAGTTCTCTGAAGGAGAATGAGATACAAAACCCTCTCTTGGGGGACTTCCCTGGTGGTCCAGTGGTTAAGACTCCACGCTTCCAATGCAAGGGGCCCGGGTCCCATAGCTGGTTGGGGAATTAAGATCCCACATGCCTCATGACGTGGCCAAAAAAACAACCACCAACCAACCAACCACCCAACCAACAAAAACCTCTCTTGGAAGGAACAAACAAAAACATGTAGGCTCTTGGGTAATTATGTTGTGCTTCCACAGATATGCTAACACCACGTTCTCCTGCATTTTGATTTTTAGAAGCTGAAACATACTGAGAGTGACAAGCTGCAGGTACAGATTCAGGCTTACCTGGACAATGTGTTTGATGTGGGAGCTCTGCTGGAAGACGCGGAAACCAAGAATGCAGCTTTGGAGAGGGTGGAAGAACTGGAAGAAAACATCTCTCATGTAACTACCTCTCAGAAAAAGAAAAATGGCTAATGTTTCAGCTAGGTGCAAGGCAGAACAGATGTTAGCTTTCATGGCAGTGAACGAAAGGATTTGGAGTCTAGGAATGAGATGCAACTTGAGCTAGAGAGCAATCAGAAGCCATTCTGGGCTCGTTCAGTGAAGGCAGGTATGTTACTTACAACTGAGTGGAACCCATTGCCTTCGTTCACTGCTCAGTTTCTGCTGCATCCAGATCTCCTGGCCACCTTAGTTATAAGCACAGGAGAGTTAGAAGATTGGCATTACCTGAAGAGAAATGCAACTAAAATATGTCAGTTTGGTGAAGAAGTGTCTTCCTCTGAATGTGAGTCATCTTGTACCAGATGTGTCCATGCAGGCTGTGGACGGGCTGATCTAGTGCCCTCACGATGCGGGTCTTCACTTTCCTGCCTCATGGGTGCTCAAGCTCTAAATAGCTTCATCTCAACGGTAGCAGTTTCAAGGAAAGCAGCAAGTTTTCCCATATATCCTCTTCTTGCAAGAAGTGTCCTCTCAGTATTAGGAACAGGAATATGGTGTGTCTTAAAACCCAAACATTGTGAGGACCACATCCTTTTACTGAATTCTGATTGAAAGTGTCCTTGATTGTGAAAGGAGTTGTCTTTTTGGAAGGATGTGGTTTTTCTCTTTGAACGGTCCATTTATTTTTCTCTGCATTTTCTTAGTTAAGAGTATTACTTGTGCTTAATGTCCTTCCTCTTTTCCCATCAGTCTGAAAAGGGGCATCTTCATGGCTTGTGGTTTAGCCAAGTTGCCAAAAGCCCTCCCTTTGTAAGTGCTGTGCTGACTCAGTTGGTACCTGCTTAGGGAGAGCACTTATAGGCTCTTCCTTTTTCTCTTTTTGTCTCTTCCCTTGAAATATTTATATCATATTCTGAACTTGGTCAGCATAAATCTCCACTCTTCCTCTTTACCTTGCCTCCCTGATTTTCTTTATGTGTGATTATTCTCAGTGAGATGTAAGAAATCAGAAGGTGCCCAACTTTAGAGCCTTATGTGGAAAGTAACTTTCACTCATGGCTCACCCCATCTTTCTCTGAAGCCTTAGCTGGCATTGCATGACCATACTTACATAACCTGCTATTGTAGTAACCACCTGTTTATTTGAACTACCCCTCCAAAATGACTTTTATTATTTGGATAGTTTGAGTCAAAACAAGCAATAGTATTTTTTCAACTGGTGACTTATAACAACAAAACCAAGTTTTCTGGGTCAACAGTTTTCAAAAGCTTTTGCCTAATGGCCTTTTCTTAGGGAGGGAAAGGTGACTCGACCTCCTCCCTCACCTACTATTCTCTACGCTCGCTGGCCCCTGCAGAAATGGAGAAAGACACACTGTGTATGTCAGAACACTAAGGAGCTGACTTATGGGTTTTATTAAGGATCCCTTGTAAATGAATTCCTCCTAGAAACAAGTATGTATTCAGCACCATCTTATATATATTGACATTTTCAGAAAACAACTTGGGGAACACATGCAGGTCTCTGATGGGCCCCTAGTGGTCTCTGAGCTACACTTTCTGAAAACCAAGGACCTGATGAGAATGATCCTTTGTTGTGACACATCTTCCCTTTCAAAACTTTACAGTTGTCGGAAAAACTGCAAGACACAGAGAATGAAGCCATGTCCAAGATCGTGGAACTGGAAAAGCAGCTCATGCAGAGGAACAAGGAGCTGGATGTTGTTCGGGTAAGTGTGATGATGGTAGCCACACCAGGTGGGCACTGCAGGGAATGCGCTGTAGCTTTAGCCTAGTAGATAGGACCCGCATATGTTCACAGTAGAGGGAGGCACGGATGCGGCATATTTACTGGAACCATTTCAGAGGTGAAACTCAAATGAAAAGTACACATAGTTAGCGTATGTCTTCACATGTGTGTGCAATCAAATGCTGGGGCTTCATTACTTCCTTATCACAGGTTTTGGGAGCAACAGTATTTTCCCATCTGGACGAGTCTGAGTGAATTCTGTGGATCACCCATTTGGTTGGAAATAAAAACACAGCATGGATTTAATTCATGCCACTTATTTATTTTTCTTAGGACTTGGACTTCTTTGTATTTCTTTGCTTTGCTTCTGCTTGAAACCAGATTTGGTAGTTGCCATGGAAACAGTGAAATCACAACATAGACAAGACCTACTGGCATTCACCAAAAAAAAAAAAAAAAAAAAGGAGAGAAAGAAAAAAGTCAAAAGCAAAATCAATCCATTTTATTATCAGATAATTCCAGCTATTTTGTTTGGCTTTAGCATTGTTTTACCTTACAGGTCAGGTATTTATGGAGTGCCATCCATGTGCTTGAACATAAAAACACCAAAATGCCTGGAGGCTTTTAGGCAAATGGCTTGCCTTTACACGACCATTAATGATATGGCACATTTTATGTGACAGTTATCATGTCTGTGTGTGTTGCTTGATATTCTGACAGGTCCTACAGTTAACTCTAGGAAATTTATTTTCTGGCACTCCATCGAGACAGAGTTGTAGCATATGGACTCAATTCAAGTTCAGACTCTCAGATTATTAATAATAGGGTGTGGAGAATGTTTCCCTACCTGCTGGAGGTTTGTGGTGAGAGATCACGTGTGTAAGGCCCAGCAAGTGGGTTCCATAAAATCCTTCCACTGGAACCTCTGTGGACCCCTTATAAAAGGAACCAGGACAGCCTTTGAATTGAAAATTGTAACTTCTTTGTTTTCAGCGAAGAACCTAGAGAGAAATAAGGAATTAGTGGAGGGAAACATTGGCCTGTTTTGGAAAACGTTACAACAGTTGCTGTCCTGAGCTTGGTCAAGGGGGCATTGTGAAGGCCAGAGAAATCCATTCAAAACAGTCAGCCGCTGGTTACTCATAAGTGGATTATTCCATGATTGGCAGATTTTTAATCCCAGTCTGACTTCTGTCCAAGTCTGATTTAGGGACCTTTTGTCTACTGTTAGCTGATATGTATCTAGGAGTAACAAATGAATTTTAACAAAAGTGAAAAGAAAACATGCTGCACCATCAGAATACCCTCAGGATATTCCAAAGTCAGCTATAAAATTATTTTTGGGTCATCTCTGTCCTGTTCCCCTTCACCTGTGGGGAAAACTGACTTAGCTGTATTTATTAATGGAAAGAATTACCTCAACAGTAACAACTGCTAGAATGTATTGCATGCATTACCAGTGAACAATTGATAACGAATGGGACTTTATAAGTTCTGGCTGAGTTCCATAGAATTCCTGTGTGTGTGTGTGTGTGTGTGTGTGTGTGTGTGTGTGTATAATAAGTATCCTTTTTCTTTTTTCCTTTTTTTTTTTTGTTATTTTCTTTATCCTCAATTTGCCAATCTAACGGTAATAGGCACGAATGTCACGTGAAGACCAACTCTTGACCATGGGTTTTTTTGCAGGAAATCTACAAAGATGCAAATACCCAGGTTCACACATTAAGGAAAATGGTCAAAGAGAAAGAAGAAGCCATTCAAAGACAGTCTACCCTAGAAAAAAAGATTCATGAGCTGGAGAAACAAGGGACCATTAAAATTCAGAAGAAAGGGGATGGGGACATCGCCATCCTGCCGGTCGTGGCTTCTGGCATGTTGCCCACGGGGTCCGAAGTGGCGGTGGGTGACTTTGTGGGGCCAGTGACAGGGGCCGCCGCCTCGGGACCCTTGCCCCCTCCTCCCCCACCACTGCCTCTGTTGTCAGACACACCTGAAGCAGGTAGGAAGCCTTGGCGAGAGAGCTGAGGTAGAGCATTGGGATATCTGTACTTCTTTTACCTACGGTTCATCTATGTCCTTTGTCTGTTTCTGTTGGCATTTCTTTTATTGATTGATTCTAAGAACTTTTACCTTTTGAGATGAAGGGTATACGTCTTCATTTCACACATGGCACAGAATGTTCCCCATTTGTTACCGAGGACATTTTTGTAGTCTTTGGGGAAAAAACCCTTTGTCCTCAGTGTTTGTTTTCAGGTCCTTTATGTACACATGGCATATTGCAGGAAAAACCGTTCCCCTGTTTTCAAAGTCGATTTGTTTCTTTTCTTTTGCTAGCGTGCTGGCTCCCCCTTTGCCGCCCCCTCCTCCCTCTGCACCCCCGCTGCCCGGGACGTCTTCACCCACAGTGGTTTTCAACTCAGGATTAGCAGGTAAGAGTGCAGATTTAAGACCCAGATATTTAATACAAATACTCAATTGTCTGACCTCTAGAGGGTCCAGGCCATTCTTTCAAAGTCCAGGTCTCTTGCAAAATCACATGTGTCTCCTCTTAATATAAGAACATTCCTGCTAATGCAGCCAGTAAAGGAGAAATTGTGCACAGGAGGCATTTTTCTTTCAGTAGCCTTTTTCACACCGTTTTCCTACCTTTTCTCTCCCCGTCTAGAGAAGGGAAGAGAGACAGGTTACCTCCTTAGGGGTCAGTGCCTTTTCATGGGTTCAGCAAACATGACAGTCCAAGCTCTGACATAGTGTGCTTTCAGTGCTTATGGCTCTTTTCTTTGAGGCTATTTTCGATGGCATCTATAAAAGGGGAAAATGCCTCTCTGTGTTAATTGCTTGATGTAGGCTTCCAGGCATTTCTTCCAAGCATTTGAGGGCATCACAATTCACTACAGTGGAATTAAGCTTCAAAGGGAAGCGTTACCACCAGCAGTACCTTCTTGCCTTGAAATGCTCCACTGCCCAGGATAGAATGCGGCATCCCTCCCTCACCAGAAATAAAACGGGGCGGGTGTGGGTGAGAGGGAGAGAGTTGCTCTAATGTCTTGAAATATAAGTTCTTAGTTTTGACTCACAGAAATAAATTTTTACTCTTTTCTGAAATACCGCAAGCCATTTTCCCAGTCACGGAGTGTTCCCCTGGCGTTTGGAATTGCTCTGAGCTTTGCCAAGCCGTTCCTGTGACGTCAGATAATTCTGCTTCCTCAACCATTTCAGTCCCTTCATGAGGTCTCTTATTTCTGATGAACTAGCACAATAATGGTCTCATTTCCAAGGCTGCAGTGGTTTTCAGAGCCTTTTGCCCTGAGTGTAAATGATGGTCTCAGCTGTAAACGATCTCCCAGTCTCCATCTCTTAGCGTGCTTATCCCATCAACAGCTTTACCAGCCAGTCATTAGGACTAATTTATCCTGGTGACTGAAGCCCTTTTCGACACCAATAAACCACCTGTAACAAACACGTTCCACATCAGATCTGTGGTGTTTACTTCCACCCCAGCTCCTATAAAACTGTCAAACAAGATGCCTGTTCAAAGTCGTGTTGGCAGTAAACCAATGACTTACTTCGACCTTTCAAGGTCTCCCTCGTCTACCGCTTTCTTCTAGAACTTTTATTGCTTCTGAAGGACAAAAGTTAAAGGAGCGTCATCATGAAACTGTTGGATTTTGAAACGTAAACAAACAGAAAACCTCTTAAGGAGCCCCAGGAATCTGTTACATCAACAGGCTGTTTTCAGTGATAGTGTCATTGTCATGTGCACCTGGGCCCACTGATGAGGCTTTCCCTGTAGCTTCCCAGAAGCGCTCACCATGAGCATGTCTCTCCTTTGGTCCTGCTTCCTTTCTGTCTGACAAAACCTAATGTGCGATATGGCCTCTACTTCCCTTCACCTGGGCTCCGACTTGGACCTCAGAACTGCCTTGGCGGAGAGAAGACCCAAGAGTTTCAGATGTGCACGTCCAGGACTCCCTTCTGAACAAGTCTTGGCCTCTCTCGTTAAATTTTTTGCCTGGGTTCTTCCTCCTACTTAATCTTTATAATTTGTTGGCTCCAATGATTGCCTCAGTTTTACAGTGTGAAGCTCTGTTCAGCTGATCCCTTCAGGATTTCTACATTTGGAAGTTGTCACCTTTGTGTCTTATGCAATTTGAAGGACTGTATGTGGGACTGAAGAAACTCCTCTTCAGTGCCATAAGCATCCATTAAACAATTACAAGATGTTGTGTTTTACAAGACATAAGGATTATAAAATCCTTACGAGTCTTTGATAGCTTGAGATCAGGTAGTTTCTACAAAGCCTTTAATCTCTTTTCATTACTCATCCTTAATTCGGCCATTAATACTTAGTGGTTGTAACCCATTTTATGAGATGTTTTGCCAGTGTATTCAGTAACACTCTCTCTCTGGAACCAAGAGGCCAGACAGCATCAGGATGTCCCCAGAGAGCCAAGAGACAGCTAAGATAATATGCCAGGGGCCCCCCAGGAAGCCAAAAACCTGTGACATCACTAGACCCGTAGATCCACAGGCAACTGGATGTCTTATCTCTTCAGCAGGCAATGAGCAAGTGTCTTCTTGGTGACCAAGTCAGGGGACCAGGAGGAGGTCCCCTGAGTTTATCTTGTGGACTTTTCTTTGCATTTTATACAGAATATATTAGTAGTGTGAAATGTGCATTTGAAGTGTAAGGCATACCTCCTCAAATCTGTTAGACCAACCTGGTTCCCATTCCCCGGTCAGGTCATCAATGACAGACCCCTGGGTAGTCTGTAACCTTTGCTGTTTCTCTTCGGAAGAATATGCTTTGGAACTTCACAGTGAGAATTGGGACTTCAGCTGATCATTTTTTCATTAAAAAAACTTGTTTATGTCTTATGGAATACCTAGCACAGGTCAGTATGGCTCTTTGGTGGCACTATAGTGAAATCATTTTTCCCCCTTTTCTAAAAAAGAGTTATTTTTTAAAATAAAACAATAAGGGCATCTTTAAGGCAGATCTGAATGGAAATGAATTTTTGGCTCTGTGCTGCCTTGTGAAATGTGTCCCAGAAGCATGGAATTCTCTGCTAAGAGTGTGTGGACTGCTGAGCCGCTGAACGCTAACCGTATCTAATTTTTCTTTTGTATTTTCTTTGTTCTTTCTGCTTCCACAAAAGACGGGCCAATCAAGCTTTTCTGTAGGTTGCTCCTCCCTGAGTGTGTTGAGTGTCTGCCCTGTGTTCCTGTGGGTCACGCTGTGCCTTGACATCTCCACCCCATCTCCCATTGAGCCATTGCATTTGCTCTGTGTCTGCGGGGAGGTGTGGTGCTGGCTGGCTGCTGTGATTCCAGGGTTGCCCACATGTTTTAGTTGAACCTGTAGAAGAGGTTATGGCCCTTTAAGCAGGCATCCTGGGTTTCAGGTGCCTTGTTCCTTTCTCCCTGGAGAAAGGAATGTTTTTTAGTTTAGTTTTAAAAGTTGGATCTAAGGCCTCAACTCTAGAAGGATTTTAGGGGTTTTTAAAATTTTGTTTGTTTGGTTGGTTTTGGCCATGTGCCGTGGTGTGTGGGATCTTAGTTCTCCAACCAGGGATTGAACCCGTGCCCCCTGTATTGGGAGTGCAGAGTCTTAACCACTGGACCACCGCCAGGGAAGTCCGTAGAAGGATTTTAGATTTATCCTGAGGGAGAGAGGAAGGCTCCTCCCCAGAACAAGGGAAAGCTGCTGGGTGCTGCTTTCCTAGTCCCCTTCCTCTGGTGATCGGTTCTCTCCACAGAACACCCACTCACCCACGCAGAGCCACTTCCTGTAGCTTGAACACTGGGAACATGGTGCGTATCGTGGTCACCTATAGACCCCGCCTCTGCTAACCCAGCCCCCCAACTCCCCAGTCAGAGTCAGGGCAGCCTTTCAGAAGAGAACTTTTGGCCTGTGCTCTGATCTCAGGCTTATACCTAATCTTGCTTAAAGAGTTAAAAGTAGGGTGGCTGCACAGGGAGTTGCTTGTAGGGAGTGTCCTGAGGCCTGCATTGTCTGTGGAGGGATGATGGAACCGGATGGCGCTGACCTGTCACCCCCGCTCCCGTCCACCTCTTCTCCCTCAACTCTGCAGAAGTGCCAGACTAGAGGAAGGTCTGGTCCTTTGTCCCCTGGAGGACATGGGCTTTCCTGGGTAGCAAGGACAGAAATGGACACTATTGGGTAGTAGAGAGTAAAGTGTCACATTTGGTGGTGGAAGGCCTGTTTTGGCAAAAGCTGTGTTTCTGTGTTCCTGCATGCTTCTGTGTGGATTTGTCAGATGACATTCCCGCTGTTTACGTGGCCTTTGTAACTCTGGAGGAACGAGAGGCACTGTCTTTCTCCGTTTTTTCAGTAAGGCAGGCAGCCAGGTAAAAGCCCAGTTGTGTGTTCCATTTCTTTTGTTCTGCATTGAATTTCTTCTCCCTCCCTTCCCAAATAGTGTGGTGGGCATCCCTGAGACAGACTTAAGACGGTGAATATTTATAGCTAATTGGTTTGGGAAGACTTCTTTATGGTGTGCAGTTAATTAATGGAATTTTTAGTGGATTGCCTTTTTTAGCTCATTTCCCCAAAGTAAGAGGAGGTGGCACTCCCCCCCACCCCCATCCCCTCAAAGGTGGGACCCTTCCTCTCTATTAAGAGGTTTTCAGTATTTTTAATGGGTGCATTCTTACCTTCTAGTTGCAGTAGTAGCTGGTCCCTGGGGAGAGGTTGCACTTAAAAGAGAGGGAGAGGGGACTGTGGCCCTTCTCCAGAAAGCAATACAAACCCAGATTTCTAAGTACCCCTTTTGTCTTCTTAAACATTCTGTTTTGGGCCATTTGTGGCCCTTAGTCTGTTTGGAACAACTCTCAACAGCCAATATCACCCCCATTATTGAAATCATCCACAGGAGTGTATCGCTCTGGCTGGAAGTCAGCCTTCTTGACATTTCATTCCTGGTGGTTTCAGCAGACACTGTCTGCAGTCTCTGATCATCTTTGAAGATTTGTTTTGGAAATGTGTGTTAGAGAGCCAGAAATTCAGGATGTCAGAATGCGACTTCACATTCACCAGTGTCAAACTAAGTGACACAGAGTATTTGCCCTCTCTGCTATCTAACAATATAAAGAATAATTTTTATTCCCCAACTCTTTATTTGTCCTAAGCATTGTCCTGACACTGTGACTGTATTTCAACCACCCAGTTGCCTGCATTAAAAAAATAAAAGCAAAACCCCAGCTCTTAGGCAACTGTAACACACTGTTGTATCAAATGATGACCTCAAGTTGCCCTGGCCACAGTGTTGCCTAATGTTTTCCATATTTTAAAACACCTGGCCACCTCTTGCCAGCCTTCCTCCAGTGTTAGAGTGTCATCTGCAAGGACTGTTGTCGGATTGTTCTCGAGGGTTTTGGTGGAATCTTAATTTCATTCTCTCTGACCTCTGTAGCTGTGAAAATTAAGAAGCCAATCAAGACGAAATTCAGAATGCCAGTTTTTAACTGGGTTGCCTTGAAGCCAAATCAGATCAATGGCACAGTCTTCAACGAAATTGATGATGAGCGAATTCTGGAGGTATCTTTCTCATGGGTTAGAAACAAGGGGCCCTCTCTGTGCAGCAAAGCCAGAATGGGTGCTGTGTTAACCTGGAAGTTTCTGCAATAAAAGCTAGTGTTTTAAGTGTCTTGATGTAAAGAAGAAAAGGAGAATAAAATTGGATGCTATTTTGTAAGGTGGTTCTAAAACTACGTTTAAAAATGTATTATACATTAAAATGGAATAGTTTTGAACATCTTTCACTGTATGTCACAAAATGTACATCTGACACAATCTCTGCCCTTAATTTATAAAGGGGCATAAAAACCCTTTATTGAACTATAAGTGAAAAAGGACTCAATAATCACGCCTACTAGCTGGTTTGGTGGATAGTTTTAGTCTGTGCTGGCCATCCCTACAAGGCAGTAATTGAAAGGCAATTGAGTTAACTGGTTGGAAACAGTTGTCTACTTGAGACATTTTTGTCTGTATATGTGGCATAAGTCACACAACACTAACACAAATAGAGAAATAGAGCAAGCCATGGCCCAAGACAAGTATCAGTACTTAGTAGAAAAAGTAACTTCTTTGATGCTTAAGAAGCTGTCTAAATGGTGGCTTCCTGACTTCATTTTTAAGTATAATCTAATTTGCCTATTTCATTCCTCTCCAACCCAGGACTTAAATGTAGATGAATTTGAAGAAATATTTAAGACAAAAGCCCAAGGTCCTGCCATTGATCTTTCTTCAAGCAAACAGAAGATAACGCAGAAGGGATCAAACAAAGTGACATTACTAGAAGCAAATAGGGCTAAAAATCTTGCCATAACTTTAAGGAAAGCTGGAAAGACCGCGGATGAAATATGTAAAGCTATTCATGTGTAAGTTCAGGGCGTTCTGAAAGATTATATCCTAGTAAATTTAGAATGAAAATGGTAACGCTGAAGAGGTGGACCAGAAATGACCTTCGGGGGTGCTATATTAGAATGAGTAATTAATTGTTTTAGAAGAATAACAACTGGATCGTGACATCGTTTATTATCTTGGTCTGTTCTCTTACATATGCCTGCAGCAATGCTTACATAAAAGGAAAGTTGAGAGAAGTATTGCAGATGCTGAGAAAAGGGAGAAAATATCAGTTTTCTGTGGAGTATCTGAATTTTATCCAGATTCACTGAGTACAAATTTGATGGCATTTGTGGGATGATTCAACTCAATGCCAGATGCAAATAGGAGACAGAGGCTTGTCTTAACTCATAACAATAGGAATGTGATTCCTGTTGCTCCTTAGCCCTTTCAGGGCATCTTAAAGCAAGTTTAGTTCTTTTTTTAATCCTTGAACTGCAGAGAAGGCATTGATTTTATTTACTCTTCTATTAGAAGAATCTTTCTACTCTTTGAGTCATGGTGACGTTCAAATATGATAAGGATGTTATTAGATGTTTTAGGAACTAATTCATCATTAATTGGTATTTCATAAATTTTGATCAGAGATTCTTAGGGGAGTAAAAGACACTGAGAAATCATTTGTTCCAGTTTCATGTCCTCAGCCGGGATCATAAGCTAGTAGTTTAGTGCACCCTATCATCTGTTCTGATTTCTAGTGTTGCAACCTGATATGAATTCTGGTTTTTAATCTTCACATATCTTGTTTGTCATGATGATTAAGTGTAATTCTATTGCTGAACAAAGATTGTCCAGAGAATAGAATAGAGACTGTAGCAAATACTTCTTTAGTTCAGATGGAGTATAGGTCCACAAAGACTGAGTATTCCCTCAAGGGATGTATGCATTTAAGCCAAAGCATCCATATAGTACAGGCATTTTGATGCATTTTTTTTCTAAAGGAGAAAAAATATCCCAGACTTACTGGTTTAATTGAAATATTTTACAGAGTTCATCAAATATTCTGTAATTGTGTGTATAATATTATATCTCCTTAATTAGCAGTACTTCACAGGCCTAAAAAAACATGTCCTTGAACCACTTAACCACCAGATACTTCAGCTTTCCTTCTGCTTCTACCTGCTGTCATTTACTATTGATGTCTAGAGGCTTAGAGCTATACTAATAGCCTAAAAACTGAGCCTGGCAGTTGTGATAAGGTCCAGGTTTCCAGGAAGGACCAGTGAACGTGCTCGATGCACAGTCAGGAGCCAGCACCAAGGGGCATGTTCACATCTGTAGACATTGTCCAGCTGTAGGCATCAACTCATAGACATGGTGGTTCATGATCTGGACCAGGTGGAGGTGTGGCTGAGAGGGGAGGAGGTTTTCTCTTTAATACTGACATGTCCACCTCTGTCTTCAGATTTGACTTGAAGACATTGCCTGTAGACTTTGTAGAGTGTTTGATGAGGTTCTTGCCAACTGAGAATGAGGTGAAAGTGCTGCGGCTCTATGAGCGGGAAAGGAAGCCCCTGGAGAACTTGTCAGATGAAGACCGGTTCATGATGCAGTTCAGTAAAATTGAGAGGCTCATGCAGAAGATGACCATCATGGCCTTCATTGGGAACTTTGCCGAAAGCATTCAGATGCTGACTCCTGTGAGTGGACCAACTCTGGCAAGGGAAGGGGTCCAAACAGATAGCATTTGTTTTGGTTTTTTTCTTTTAACTTTCTCCCAGAATTGCACTTAACGTCATGGGCTCTAAGACTTCTTCCCAGAACTTTCGACATGGCATTTTTATTTTTACCCTCTTTTTCTCATTGTGTATGCCAAGTAAAATTGAAAACAGTGAATTTCCCCATTCCATATTGCTCTTCTCCCTAGAGAATGCCATTTCCTGTGTCTACAGATATCCTTTGGATTTTAAAGAACACCTCAATACAGAGGACAAGGAGAATAATTTTCTCAAATTTGGTCCCCTCCTCAAGGTACCAGTCCTCTGGCTGGGTTACCAAGACTGAAAATTTAACTTCATTTCTGAAAACCATCTCATATCTTTAGTGAACAGGCTTATTGACTTTCATTGGAAGCGTTAAATTTGCCATGGGGGTCTTCTTCCTTGGAAGTTTGTTACAGTACACTGTGGTGACGTAGAAATAATAGCTAACCATCGCTTGTTCCTTTGTGTTAATCTGGTAGAGACTTACGAATATCATAAATAGTTCTTTCCCAGTTCTATTTCTAAATAAATGTTTGTTAATTACTGATGATAGTAGCATGTGTGTCCAAAATATGTTCTGAGAACTTCTGCACGGTGATTATATTTCTTTGCTGTTTTGTTTTGTTTTTGTTCTTGGCTAGCTCCACTGATTTAAAAATATGAATTGTATTACATGATTAGAGATGGTGGGCAGGCTATTGAGTTCTCCTGGAAGACGCTGTTGACTCCTGACTTAAGTCTCATTGCTTACAGATTTTATGATAAGCTAGTTCTGATAATACTTTCTATTTAGAGAAGAGCTTACACGTAATGCTCTAGTTACCTAAGACCTAGCAGGACAACTTAAAATTGTTATGTCTAGGAAAAAATAGAATCTCAGCATTAAGGCTTTAATTTCTAAATGCAGGTCTGTTTTCTTCTGTATTAAAGTTTTAGTTTTCAATCGGAGTTTCCCATTTTTAACATGTCCTTTTTTCCCCCCCTCCTCTTTCCTTTGACTGGAATCTAGCAACTGCACTCAATTATAGCAGCATCTGTCTCCATAAAGTCGTCCCAAAAACTCAAGAAAATTCTGGAGGCAAGTGAAGTTTTCCTCTTATACGTGTATGGAAGAGCTGACTTGTCAGCTGCATTCCTCAGCCTGGGAATGCCTGGGCTGCTGTACCGATGGACTTCTCTTTTCTCTCTTTCTTTGCAGATCATCTTGGCCCTTGGCAACTATATGAATAGCAGTAAACGAGGAGCAGTTTATGGATTTAAACTTCAGAGTTTAGATCTGGTGAGTTTTTAAACTTCAGAGTTTAAAAGAAGTACAAGAGCTATATGAGAGACAAAACAGCTGGCAAAGATTAAGCCCTGGAGCAGAGAGAGTCTGCTCTTGGAAGTGGGGTGGGATGTTTTGATGAAGATTCTCTGCTAGTGGGCGGAGCAGTGGGTACAAATTTTCTGGAACGCCATATGGCAGCAAGCACTTTGAACCTTAAAAATACTCATACCTTTTGACCCAATATTTCCATTTCTAGGAATCTTTCCTCAGGAGTCTGAATTATGGGTGCTATATTTTATTTATAATTGCAAATAATTAGCAACAGTGTAAAGATTCAACATTTGGGGAAACGATTACATATGCTGTAATGACAGTTAATACGGTGAACTATTCAACTGTTAGAATATTTGTGAAGAGTTTTCAAAGGAATAGGTAATTTTGTGTTTAGGAAAGAAAGCAGGGTATAAATTGTACAGTTTGATTTTTAACTAGGTAAAATATGGAGGAAAAAAACCCAAATGGAAGTAGATTAAGATATTAACAGAGAGGTTGAGTGGAATTAGGAAGGTTTTTTGAGCTGCTTCTTTATACTTTTCTGTGTTTTCTAAAAAAAATTTTTTTTAAAAAAAATTTTTTTTAAAAAAAATTTTTTTTAAAAAAAATTTTTTTTAAAAAAAATTTTTTTTAAAAAAAATTTTTTTTAAAAAAAATTTTTTTTTTTTTCCCTGGTTGAAGAAGGGTGCTCTGCTTTTCAGAGTCACCTGACTTAGGAACAGGACTAGAGAGAATGCTCCATGGAGCCCTGTCCCCCGGGCTGCACTGGCAGACGTGGCTTCCACGGGAGCAGGTTGGGCAGTGGTTGGAGTCCCCAGCCCCAGGTGTGGGGGGACATGGTTATTTGATAGGGACTGTCTAGTTAGTCACAGTTCTGGGCCCCAGAAGGCCGTGGTACGTACGTTAAGCACATCTGCTTTGAGTTGGGGAGTGAGTGGGGCTGAGCAGATGTGAGGACTATGGCATAGGTGTACCTGTGCACACCTATGCACACTCCCGGCTCCAGCCTCACTTCCTACTCTGGCCTTCACTTGGGAGAGCACTGAAACTGGAGTCTCCCTGCTTGTAAGCCAGGGAGGTGGTGGAGCAGGTGGGGGCGGGGAGTTCACGTGAGGAGAGACGCTCTCATGCTTAGAGTCGTCCCTAAAGTTGAGCGTGTCCCCTGGTCAGGAAGTCCTCTTGTCACTTAATAATCCATGGGCTGGTTCACCCGAGAACAAAGCTGACTCTCCTGTGGGAATGTTTTCTCTCCGCTTTGGGGCACCTGTGCTCAGGTATTTATTCTGAGCGGGGGAGCGTCATCTGGCAGGTAACTCTCCCATCATCTGTTACTCTAACCCTCATCCCCTTTGGTTTTCAGCTCTTAGATACAAAGTCAACGGACCGAAAGCAAACACTGTTGCACTATATATCCAATGTCGTCAAAGAAAAATACCATCAAGTGTCCCTATTTTATAATGAGCTTCATTATGTGGAGAAAGCTGCCTCAGGTACTTGATTTCAGCTCTTAATGTTACTCTTGGGTATGAATGCCTTGAATCATGGGGGAACCCTTCCCTGCTTAAACAACACTCTTCAGAACCCCTCTACAAAGGGGAGGCTAAAACGTCAGAGGCTCTGAGCTGAAACACATCGCCTCTGGTGTTGCCCGCACCTGGGAGCAGTAACAAACATGGACGTGAAGAGGACAGTGTTCTCTTTATAAAGATCCAGGTCTTGGGGCATCGTGTGCCTTCCCTCTTCCATCTGTTGCCCTTTTTATTCTGTTGCTGTCATTTGAAAGGAGAGACTCTGAGACTCACCCCCGCCAACAAACACTTGAATTAGATTTTGTGCTGTCCCATTTGCTCAGGTGTGGCAGTTCTAAACATTTTGTGTTTAGCCTGAGCACAGGTTAAATGATCAGTACTTCTTGGTTGTTACTTTGCTATGACAGTTATGCATTTTCTCATTTAAATCATCGGCTGCTCTGAGATAGTTGGGCTGTACTGTTACAGATGAAAAAAGCTGACATTTTTATAGATTAAATGCCTTGCGCAAGGTCACATGGGTAGAAAACGATAGAAACAGAACTTGAACTCAGATAGTCTTCTCGTATGGTATGTTGTCCAGTGTACCACATCCTCTCAAAAGAACATTAGCCTAGAAAAAGGAACAAGATGCAGATTGACCTCGGAGTTGGATACAGGCTGTGATTCTCAAATGATGAACTTAAGCAGCCAGTGTTTATTGTAAATTTGTATTCCTGAGACCTACCCCAGACTTAGCGAATTGAATCTCTGAGGGCAAGACTTTCTCTGCCTTCCTCAGAATAAATGGCTGCTGCTTCTGTGTTCTTACTCAAGAGCATTCCATACAAGCCTCTCATACAAGATATAATAAATTTTATCACATTTTGCATGTCCACTGCAACCTGTTCATGTACGGGTATAATCATTTTATTTATCTTTATAATTTCCTTAGCTCCTGGCAAATTGATGGTTGGGAACAAATGAATGAGTGAATGAATGAATGAGATGATGCGCTGTTACTGGGATAGACGCTGCTGAAGCCCTAGAGGAGGCTGAGAGGCAGGAGGAAATGATATTTTAACTACAGAGAACTGTGCAGCGCAGGCCGTGCCAGACCTGCTGAGGGCTCGGGGCTTACTTAGGCAGTTACCAGGATTTCTCTTCTGGTAGAGTGGTTTTCCTCCTTTCAAGTTTCCCTTTGTCTAAATGAGGGGTTCTTTAGCATCACCATTCTAATTAAGAAAAAAAGTTAAAAAAATTTTCCTATAGCACATTTCGTTTGGCCCGAATGAGATTCCCCTGAAGTGTCATTTCAGAAAAGTCAGTGGAGGAAAATGGGGAGATTGAGGTGCTCTCTGGCTGACTTGTTTTCTGTATTCTCACTCTGGGGCCCAGGTGTGCTGACATGGATTCCATATCCCTTCACTCAATTATTTACTCAATCCTTCCTTTATCCAGTGAACCTTTCTGAGTTCCTGCTTTGTACTTGGCACAGGCCTAAGCACTGAGGAGTCAAAGATGAATAACAGTGTGTGTCTAGTGAGGGAAAAGCGTGCTACATTGTTCCGTAATCCATCCATGTACAGAGCTGCGTCAGGCAGTGGGGAGCCAGAGGTGGCGCCCAGACCTCCTGCAGGAGGCTGCAGGAGTGAATCCACTCTGGGTGGGTGGCCGCACTGCAGATGGAAAGGTTTGTGCTAATAACCCCTTCTGACGCACGGAAGGGTTGTTTAGCAAAAAGAAGCTGGTCAGAGTTGCTTTGGGTCCCTGTGGACAGTACAGCTAAAAATTCAATAGGTAAAATGCTACCCCCTGCTGGAGAGCCACAGAAATGCAGAGGAGTTCAAAGAGTCAGGTAGAGGATAAGCTCTTGGGCCTGTCAGTTAAGGAACCTCTAACCCTACAGGCCAACCAATAGGTTATCATCTCCAGTAAGAGAAATAGAATAGTTGGGAACAAGCACAGGATTTGGGATCCGTGCTGGTTATCCAAACTCCATCTCTGCCACTTCCTAGCTGTGTCACCTAGGGCAGCCCACATAACCTCTTTGTGTTGCTTTTCCTCGTTGGCAACATGGACTAGTGGTGCAACTGAATTAGTGCATGTAAAGGATTTCATGCAGTGCTTGATGGTGAGCACTTAGTAAATTATTCCTATTAAAGGATCTCTGCACTGAAGGCCAGAGACTAGATCTAAGGGCCTTGCGTAACCCTAGAAACCCACTGAGAACTTTGCTCATCAGCCAGACTCACTGTGGCTTTGACTTTCCCGGCTGAAGTCACGGGGACATTGCTTTCTCTACTTCAGTCTCCCTTGAGAACGTTTTACTGGACGTCAAGGAGCTGCAGAGGGGCATGGACTTGACCAAGAGGGAGTACACCATGCATGACCACAACACACTGCTTAAGGAGTTCATCCTCAACAATGAGGGAAAGCTGAAGAAGCTGCAGGATGATGCCAAGATTGCACAGGTGAGTGTCTGTGCCCCCAACACCCATGAAGAAGAAGGGATTGGATCCGTTAAAGCCACCTGGGGTGCTGGCCCTGGCTCTGGGGGTGGAGGGGGAATTGTCCTCTGTCTGCTGAGGGTAGATTTCTTTTTTTTTTTTTTAATTTTTTTTGCAGTATGCAGGCTTCTCACTGTTGTGGCCTCTCCCGTTGTGGAGCACAGGCTCCAGACGCGCAGGCTCAGCGGCCATGGCTCACGGGCCCAGCCGCTCCGCGGCATGTGGGATCTTCCCGGACCGGGGCACGACCCGTGTCCCCTGCATCAGCAGGTGGACCCTCAACCACTGCGCCACCAGGGAAGCCCCATAGGGTAGATTTCTTATGTAGCTGTTATTAAGGGGGATGGGGATCTTTCTGCATTTTGTACCTGGAGATGCCCCTGTGCTCTCATTGTCTCTTCTTTTTTTTTTTTTTAACATCTTTATTGGGGTATAATTGCTTTATAATGGTCTGTTAGTTTTTGCTTTATAACAAAGGGAATCAATTATACATATGTTCCCATATGTCTTCCCTCTTGCGTCTCCCTCCCTCCCACTCTCCCTATCCCACCCCTCCAGGCTGTCACAAAGCACCGAGCTAATATCCCTGTGCCTTGCGGCTGCTTCCCCCTAGCTATCTACCTTACTACGTTTGTTAGTGTGTATATGTCCGTAACTCTCTCTCATTTCTGCCAGCCTTCAGTAGGTGTTCTGTAGGAGTTGTTCCACGTGTAGATGTATTTCTGGTGTATCCGTGGGGAGGAAGGCGATCTCCGCGTCTTACTCTTCCGCCATCTTCAAGGTCCCCCTCTCATTGTCTCTTCTAATTTGAGGTCTTCACCCTTTTCTCTAGAGGCCCTCCCCGCCCCCTCCCCTTCCACTCCTAGGCTCCCTTTATCACGGGTCCTGTGTTCACTTCAACCAACGTGTGGTAGGCCTGTGCTCAGCACAGCAGTGTTCCCCAGTGTGTTGGGTTCCAGGAGGCCTTGACCTTGAAATCTTATACCACACTGGGGGTCAAGTTTACACACCTGAGAAGCAGCCAGAATGGACTGTACACCAGAAGGGAAGGCAGAGGGTTGTGGGAACTCAGGAAGCAGACGTGGTGGGATGGTTCCCTTGTGAGGCTGGCTTCCTTGTGTCCTGGGAAGGTTCAAGCAGAGACTTGAGTGAGTGAGTGGCTACGGTAAGGAGCGCTGAAGCAGTGAGCTGGGATCTAGAGTCTGAGCAAACTTCTAAGGTCCCTTCTAACCTGGTTGGCTTTAAGGAGTCTTCCCATGGCTTTAGGACGCTCTTGAAAGGAGTAATTCCTCATTCGTGTGTGTGTGTGTGTGTGTGTGTGTGTGTATGTGTAGAAGTGGCAGGAGGTCCCAGTGTAGCAGTGTTGCATTCTTCTGGTTACCTTTGGGTGTTGTGAGGAAACACAGGCTGTAGAGAATTGTGGGAGGTGAGGGAGGATGGAGGCCAGAGACCTGTGGGAGGTGCTGCAGCACTTCTCCCGGAGTGCCGAGTTCAAATGCTGGAAAAATGACATTCAAGAGAAATTCGCTTCTTCACAGGATGCCTTCGATGACGTGGTGAAGTATTTTGGAGAAAACCCCAAGACGACACCACCCTCTGTCTTCTTTCCCGTCTTTGTCCGGTTTGTGAAAGCCTATAAGGTAAGCAGGAGCCTGGTTTCTGTCAAGCCTTCCTTGGCATTACTTCTCGAGTGGGTTCCCTCCTCGAGCTGTGTCTGGGTCTCGGTGGCTCCGCAGAGACCTCCCCTGTGCCTTTGGGCAGCAGATATGGGTGGTGAGGACGAGACAGCAGTCTCTGGCCCTGCTCCTGCGGCCCTCAGCCCGTCATGCTCCCTGTCTCTACCCGGCCTGCTGGGGGCTCAGCCCCCAAACAAAAGCTCTTGGCTGCCTGTGGGAAAGTGAGATCCAGGACCACTGCTGCCCCGTTGACTGTTGACCCTCGCAGGCAAGTTGAAGGACTGAGAAACCCAGGCCTCCCGTGGAGTTGTTGAGTGGGTAAAGGGTAGAAGGAGTGAGCCCTGGCCTATGGCAGCGGCACTGTCACTGAGGTCAGGGAGAGCCTTGAGCCTCTGCCCAGGCCCATGGGCCTCTGGACCAACATTTCTCTAGTGTGGACCAAAAGATGGCTCTAGGAAGGACAGTTGATCCCTGTTTCTTCATCTGGACCCATAATGGCCCTTCCTTTAAACGGGAGGCCTTCTATGACATAATCCGGGACCGTGGTCTTGAAAAAGCGTGTGACCCAGAAAGATCTGTGTCAGAAGAATTTGTGCGTTGAGAAAGGAGGACAAGGAGGGCAGGGCATGAGGGGACTTCAGTGCTCTTAGGAGACATTGCGATCTGTGTTCTCCAGGCTTGTCTATGTATAAGCTGGGTAATGTTGGTCTAGGAAGGAGGAGTGTGATTGTGGAGTGGGGAGGGATGCGGCAGGGATGTGGACATCTTTGAGAAACGTGATTGGAAACAGTGGGTCACTTCACCATCATCTGATGGCATTGGAGAACCATCCTTGGGCCTTTTACTTGAAACTCACAAGGTTAGGATATTTAGCCATCTTCTCTCAGCATGGCTTAGTGTAGCAGTGATATCACAAGCAAAAAGAAAGTGTCCCTGGCAGCAAGGATGAACACAAATACAGCACCAAGCCCATGTGCGAGAGCCTGGGGGCCATGAGCAATAAGAAGCACTGGTCACCAGGGCTGCTGGCTGTGGTACTCTGGGGCCCCCTGATGTGCTACCGAGATGACTCAGGGTAGCTCTTGGTATGAGCTGGGACCATGCTTCTTCACTAAAAAAAATTGTAAGTCTAGGGCTTCCCTGGTGGTGCTGTGGTTGAGAGTCCGCCTGCCAATGCAGGGGACACAGGTTCGTGCCCTGGTCTGGGGAGATCCCACATGCCGCAGAGTGGCTGGGCCCGTGAGCCATGGCCACTGAGCCTGCACGTCCGGAGCCTGTGCTCCGCAATGGGAGAGGCCACAACAGTGAGAGGTCCGCATACCGCAAAAAAAAAAAAAAAAAAAATGTAAGTCTAAGGTCTCAAAAGAAAATATATGCTGTTTTTAAATTGTATAATACAAGCTGGGAAGTGCCCCTGTTTGGTCTCCAAGTCTGGCCCTTCAGCGGGGTCGTGCATAGAGCAGAGGAAAAAGAGAAGCTGGTCTGTGGGGTGTGACAGGTCAGAGCCCATCACATGCTCCTTCCACGTTATCATTTCTCCCCGGGGTCCTGTTCGCTGGCTGTGTGAGGCGCTTATCAGGCAGGGACGTGGCAGGATATTCTGTTTGCCCTAACATATTACATAGTGATATTATTCACTGGGCAGTTATTCACTGCCCAGCCTGACACTGACCCAGGGACTTGATGGGCGGATGTTAGGGTTTTAGGATGTCATCTGTCATTTCTCTTCCTAAGTTTGAACCAAAATGAAATGAGACAAAAGCAACAGAGATGAAAACGTAAACTTTATTACTGATAAAAGCTGGATTGGAGGACAGGGCATGTCTCTGTGAGCTTACCCTTCGGCCCTGAATTAGATGACTTACCAGTGCACAGCTAGACTATTGGAAGTTGCTTTAAGGAGGCTGGCTTCAAAAGAGGGGATGCCCCGCGGGGCTGAGCTGAGGTCGGCCTGTTGGATTCCTTGTCCCTAATTCATCACACTTTTCACTGCCTCCCTTGGAAATGAGTGAGCTGTGGGAAGAAAGCCCAGGAGTGTCAACTTGGTGAGGCTCCTGAGGAAACAAGAGGCAAAGGAATGGAGGTTTTCCCCTAACATTGGGCAAAAGGAGAGGAATCTGAGACCCTCCTTTCAGAGAAGCTGTAGGGAGGGGGAAAGATTCTGTACGAAAAACAATCTCATATGAAAATCACTGAGCAGAGCTGCCAAAAGGGGAGGTACCCCGATATCTATGGTATGGAGGCTGAGAAGCAGCCTGAGTGGGGAGAGAACCATCAGGAAAGGAATTCTCTGGAAGGGGGTGAGTCTTAACTACTAGGTTATGAAGAGGTGTGATATAGACCGACAGCAAAACCTCGAATCAGGCACATAGTGTAGACCTTCCAAACCTTCCCTTAAGTCTAATTCCTGGCTAACCAAGGACTCTCTAAGAATGGCTTCTAAAAATCTTGACTGCTGGCATTTCCACTGACATAATCTTCTGCCACTTTTGATTTTACCCAGCAAGCAGAAGAGGAAAACGAGCTGAGGAAAAAACAGGAACAAGCACTGATGGAGAAACTCCTGGAGCAGGAAGCTCTGCTCGAGCAGCAGGACCCAAAGGTGAGGTGTGCCAGGCTCCTGAGATGGAGCCGTCAAGAGGCCAGAAAGCCAGATTTGCACAGGATGCCTTCCGCTTCCTTCTAGGCCTTGGAAACTTGGCAGATGGACACTTGTTCATTCGTTATTTCGTTCAGCAGTCACTGGAATGGGGCTGAGAGCATGTTTGTGTGGCATTTCCAAGTTTATAGAGATCGGGAACTTAAATCTCAGTTGGATACACAGAGAAGCCGTCCCGGGTAACCTGATGATTGGACGGCTTAGTGTCCCGGGACAGGAAGGCTTCATGGGGTCGCCATTGATGCTGGCCTTGATAGTGGGAGGGCTTCCCTGGGAACGGGAGGGAGCATTCTATGGAGGGAAACAACATAGGTGAAGACCACGAAGGCTGGCAGGTCGAAGAATTCTTCCTCAGGATCCTCTGGACCAAAGGTTAACAAGTCACTGGTTATTACCAGCTGCCTCTTGTTGCCATAGTGTCCAGCCTTCCCATTGCTGCCAGTTTTGTGCGTTCTTTAGTGCAAAAGCTTTTCTTCCTAGAAGCTTTCTGAGTTTTCCTCTGCTGAGCAGAATGTTTGGGATGGTGCTGTTTGTGTTTCGGACTGAGGCTGCTTATTAGTAACAAAATGCTCAGACACATTTTGGATTTTCTCAAACCTCCAGTGGGTGCTGGTCCCACTAATCTCTACCATTCTTCTTTCTTCTCAGTCTCCTTCCCACAAATCAAAGAGGCAGCAGCAAGAATTAATTGCGGAATTAAGAAGGCGACAAGTTAAAGATAATAGACACGTATACGAAGGAAAAGACGGTGCCATTGAAGATATTATCACAGGTAAAGGCTATTTTCTCATTGTGGCCCATGGAGATCCCACTGGCCTCACCGTTACTAGGCCATTTACAGATTATGCTACCGATTTTGTCCAGGGTTTACAAGTTCTTCAGTTGATTTTATTCAGATCCAGAACTACAGAGAAACTCCATGCTAGTATTTGAAGTATATTTATAGTAGCCTGTATACTGCCTGTCAAAGAACCCCAACACTCTCTCTGAAAAAAATCTCTGTTTCTCAATATCATTGGAACCCTGTAGATTTCACCAGGGCTCCTTTTCCTAATGATGTTCCATTGTCTTAGATTTGTCACCACGCTCCATTTTCTCCCTCATGACCACTCCTACCCACCTGCCTGATTAATAACTACTATGGACAGGACCCATACTGTACTAAGCACAGTCAACACATGCTTTTCCAACATGCTCTTTAAAAGCCTTTTTACGCACTCAAAGTAAGTGAAGATATTAGGAAATCAGGAGCTGGTGCTTTCATGCAGATAGACCAACAGGCCAGAAGCCCAGGGTTGGGGGATGGTCATTCTCTCAGCTAGGAATGGTGCCTAACCCAGATTGGTTCTTGTCTGATTAAGTTGTAGCCTAATGCCTGCTGCTCGAACCAGTTCTTCTGAGTTTCTGCATTCCCTCTTAAGGATCAGGGCAATAATTTGGGGCAGTGGCTACAAGTGACTTTCCTTTCACATTTGTTGCATAGGAATACTGTTTATCAGCTTCCAAGGTACTTAAAACCTCTCTTGTAGGAAATGTTACGCAAAAGTATAGAGATTCGTATGATGAATTCCCACATACCCTTCACCCATGAATAGTTTTCAACTCATGGCCAATCTTGTTACACGTCTGCTTCTACCTACTCCCCACCCCCTAACCTCTGGAATTATTTTGAAGCAAATCCAAGACATACAATTTCATCTGGAAATATTTCCACATATATCTTCAAAAGATAAGGACTCTTTAATAAAGCAAACAAGCATACCTACAAGACCATTATCACACACCTCCAAAACTAAGAGTTCCTTAATATCAAATAGCTAGTCATTATTCACATTTCCTCAATTGTCCTAATTTTTAAAAAATATAACTCGTAGCCTTTTGACTTCTCATTTCTTGTGAATAGCTTAGTCAGCATTGGAAATAGGGATCCCAAACTGCCCAAATCAGATTTCTTTCATCACCTCAGACCCAAGGAAATAAAATACATGAATAAATCACTAAAATGGAAGTCAATAAAGAGTTCCTTGCCCAGAGTAAACCAGTGTAAGCAGTGGGATGGGTCTCTACATAGGGTGCACACGCATTCTGTACATTTGTGCCTGCCCGTGTCTGTGTTCACCCTGCAGTGGCTTGCAGATGGCTCCCAGATAAAGCTTCCTTGTTTAGCCTCTCTCCTTGCCTCTCGCACATTGAGGGAGCAGCTCTGCTCGGAGCAAGAACAGATCTCCTTGGGTGGCACCGCTTAGCCTCAGGGCCACAGTAAGATTGACTTGTAGGTAGAGAAGCATCCAGCCATGGCACATTAAGAACTTAGAGTGCCGTTTTCATCAGTCTGTTCTCCAGCTTAGTGACACCTGGCTTGTGAAACGTAACGTTTCTATTTGTCTGACCTGATACGCCATAGGAGGTAAATGAATATGTCTATGGAGCAGATTTTTTTTCTCCTTGGACTATTTTCCATGTTCTACCCCAGACTGAGTAAAGACTGAGTAGCTCTTCTAGGCTTTATTAGCTCACTTGGGTATATATATTGCCTTACACCCTTCCTGCTCACCTCTGCCACCCTTACCCCAGGTATGATTAACAAAGCACTAACCGTGTACTAATGCAGTAGACCTTGGCTTCTTACTCTCTTCTGTTTGTCTTGTTTGGCTGTCATTTTCAATGCAGTGCTGAAGACTGTGCCCTTTACTGCTCGCACCGCCAAGCGTGGCTCTCGATTTTTCTGCGAACCTGTTCTCACTGAGGAATACCATTACTAAACTATTACTCTTTCTCACCTGATGCTCTTAAAAGGTTGCTACAGATTTTTTGACCCCTAATGACTCTCTGTTTGTGTGTCAGGGCCACCCAACGTCCTAGCATGGAATTGCCATCTCCATCATGTTGTATTTTATGTTGTCTTCACACTGCATGGTTTGCATTTCAGTCATAACTGCTTACTCACTAGCACTTTCAATACATCTATGAATCCACATGGCTGTGATGGTGTGTGCGAGTTGAATTAATACAATTACTTATAGAAATTTTCAGAAAACGATGAATAGAACACTTCTTTGAGAGTCAGGATTGGGACCAACTAGGTTGCTTTTAAGAATTGGGGGCTAATATCTTTGAACACAAAATGACAGTCATTAATAACAGTAATTACTATACCTAACATTTATGGAGCACTTAGTGTGTTTGAATAGATTTACAGATATTAAACCAGCCTTTTTGTACTTAGCATGCTTTGATAGTAAAATGAGCTGCTATACAAACTCTCAGGTGCTCTAAAGTTGCAAAATGATTTGCAGAAGGAGCTGTGAACTACACACAGCTTTAAATTGGGTCTCTCTTAACTGTCATATAGTCTGTAGCCATCATCTGCAGTGTGGTGGAGCTTATGGTACAAGCTAAACTCAGGGAGCTCTTTTGACCTAGAAAGCCTGTATAAGCTGATATAGGCAATCTATAGCTTTATACTCACCTCTTTTCCGAGTGTCATGCCCAAATTTCAGCTATCAGCAATTCCATGTTGGAGCAAGTCTGCAAAGCAAGAAATGAGAACAAAGGCTTAGGAGCTCCCACTGTCTTATCTCATTCATGCTTCTTCACTGGTGGCTCTGTTCCATGTCAAACCTCGAGCATTTCTTCTGTCATGAGATCATATCTGGATCTGCTCCTTTGGTCAAGATGGGGGCACCAGAAATAATAACTTTCCCAAGAAGTAACTGCCTGGGCTTAGTTCTTGATGGTTAAATAAGGAACAAACTTCTCTGTAGTGCCCAGTTGATTAGAATAACAACAAGGGAAGCACACACTCTAACTGGAGTATGTGAAACAGCCATTGTTTGACTCCCATGCTGAGATTGACATGGAACTGGTTACATGTTTATTTTGTGGCGTTAACTCTTCTATGAATTGCACTTGTTATGTATGTTCCTCTTTCTCTGAAGATATCAAAGGATGTGGTGTGTTGTTGCCTGTTCTATAGTGTACTTATCCCACCAGTACTTATTAACAAGGCTAGAAACTGTCATCTACTTGGCTACTGTTTATTGTCAGTTTTGCTGCTGAACTATTGTTCTGGAGCCAAACTTCAAAGCAGCTTGGATCTGGGTGGTCAGAGAGCTGGGTGGGAAGACATGCTCACCCTTCCCTTGTGTTCTCTAACACCTCTTGTAGTACGGCCTCCTGTTTTCTTCTTCTGTTGGCTAACATGCCCGGGAATGTTATTCACTAAGTTGAATTGCTTTCCATTTTCATCCCATTTTTACTTAACCATCATTTTGTGTTTTTGTTTTTTTCTGTTTAGCTTTAAAGAAGAATAATATCACTAAATTTCCAAATGTTCACTCGAGGGTAAGGATTTCTTCTAGCACACCGGTGGTGGAGGATACACAGAGCTGGCAAGCATCACTTTTTACTTAGCTTCCTCCTCTCTCTGTATGCAGATTAATGATTTCAATCTATGGCTGAGGGTAATACTGGTGAGAGTCTGACCAGGGAGAAGTCTTTGTACCTCACATTCCAATGATGTGAGGCTGAGCCTCTCTCTTGGACTTTTTGGTCTGCTTCCATGTTCTCAAGTGTGATGGCTTGGGCACGGGTATTTGCTGATGATTATACTTGCTTTGGGTGCTAGGCTGTCCTTCCCTTTACCCCTTCTTGGCCTTCAAGTTATTCAGTTAACCCCATTTTGATCTGAAGAAATTGAGAGTAAGTCCTGGCCAGGGAATGTGATCTATAGTCTTTGAAGAAGGATTAGGGTTCTTAGAACTAATTGCTCAGAGGACTCAGGAACCACAGAACTGCAGGTCCCTGCATATCCCTAGCCAGAAATGGAATTCTGACCTCCATTTACCACTCTGGGCAAGTAAGCAAAGGCTCGAGAGGATTAGGGCATGCAAAACTATTCCTGGCTTGAATTTAGGAGTAGGGCAGAGTCACAGATTCCAATGAGTCAGGAGCTGGTGGGGACTGTGCCTAACTGAGCACTCACTCAGTTTTTGCCATGTTAGAATTTGGGCCCAGTACTGCAAGATCCTCCAGTTTTCCAAGAGAAGCCAGAAACCTTGGCTTTTATGTTAATCACCAATTTAAATAGCAGGAAACCGTATTTAAAAATTTAAGTCGGGGGCCAAACATTCTGTGGACCAGGTATGGCCCATCCATTTTCAATCTGAGTAGGTGAAGGGATTAAAAAGATTAAATCTGTTTTAATTCTGTTGTGTTTCCCTTTCTAAAGGTAAGACTGTTTCTAAACAGAGATCAACAATACTAAGTTAATAAAAGGGAAATACAAACTAATTAAACAAAACAAGGGGAAAAAGTATGAAGCCTGCTTTATTTTTCTTTTCACCATGTCCCGACTCCATTAAATGGAGGCTACCTGCTGGCTAGGCTACCTGCCTTATTCATCAAGAAAGCATGCTTTCACACTAAGAGTGCTTACCTATACTAAAATTCATCCTGTTCATCTCACTTCATCCCTCTAGAACAATGCCTGCTTGAAATGACGTGCAGTGGTTGATTCATTCATTCAACGAGGCATTTTGTTGTTGTCTGTCAGTTAGGCATCCTGCAGTTCATTGGCAGTACAAATTGGAGAATCTGGAGGGCCCATACCACCCTGCCCCTCTAATGAAAAACAAAAAATCTTGGGTGGCAGCAAAGAATGTTCAGGAATGGAGAGTTATTTTGATTTAGTGATTACTTTTATTCAGAGTGGTTGAGTATTATGTTTCTAATTCGCAAAATAAAAATCTGACTTCAGCTAATTTTAATGTAATAAAAATAATAGAAGCTGTGTCTGCAAACTAAGCATAAGTTCCTTCCTTGGTAAAAATTTCCGATAAGACAGGACAGGGCAGTCTGTTTTATTAGTTTTGCAGTTTAAAATTCATTGCAGTTGTTGTTGGTATTCAGGTTTCTGGAAAGAAAAATAACTACTAAGCAATAGCTATTTCCAATGGAAGAAACATTTCAAAATAAGACTTCAGCTAGACTCTGGCCAGTGACAGAAGCAGTCTCTCAATATAGTTTTCTAAAAGAGCCCAGAATCACACCAGTATTACATGCTGTTTTGTTTGACTGTAAATACTGAGGGCAAAGTACATGTTTTGACTCAGATTCTCAATGAGTTTGAAGGGCCCATTAGCTGACTCTTCTACACAAGCTGCTTTGATTGGCTGCCAGCTGGCCTTTATCTTGCTTAGAAACATGATATTAAAGGTTCCACTTCTCTTATTGGTGCTCTCCTCTTCACAGATCTTAGAAACCAACCATACAGACGAGCCGATGCGGTGAGGAGAAGTGTCAGGCGGCGCTTTGATGATCAGAACTTGCGTTCTGTTAATGGTGCCGAAATAACCATGTGAACCTGAGACCTGCCTGTATGAATAGAGGGTGTGTGTGAATGAAACTGACCATGTGAACTTATGTGCTATCATTTAACTGCAGCCTTGAACATAGATGAAAATATTCTAAGGGCTCAGATTTAGCAAACACATAGGAATTTAAAAATGATGGGCTCTCCTTTCAACCTTTGTTAACAAGTGCCTAAAAGTGGAAGTACCTGCTCAGATTAATCAAAGCAATAGGATTTGATTTGATTAGGTATCTTTTTACACCAGTGTTGTTATTCAATTTTTAACCAAAATGTAAAATTCATATTACATTCATTACCTGCCATTGTGATTGTCCCATGATGGCCCACCCTGGTTTCCTGATAAGTTGTAAATAACATGGATGCATCTGCTGTGGGCTTCCTTTGCTGACATGTCTTTTAAGGAGTTAATTTTGTGTTTCAGCCATACCCATCAACTTGGTATTTTTAAGGGCTTGCAACGTGGAAAAGGAAAGTCACACAATAAACTCCTTCTATCCATAACCAAGCCCCAGCAAAGTACAAACATGATGTTATTGCAGTGGCACAGAATCAGTCAACTCTTGTTTCACATTCTGCTTCTGTGCTGGGGTACGATGCCCTATGAGAGACATTCATTGGTATGAATGCGACGGTATGATGGCACACAGACGTTGTATAAGACTTTATTTGCAGTACTGTGTTCTTCAGCTAGAGGCAGCTTTTAAAAAATAATGCAAATGTTTATTAATTAGCACTAAAATTAACATCTCAGTAATCAGTATTAGGATTTCTGAGGACCATTTTGGGTCAATCCTGAGAATAGAAATCAGTGCCTTGCTAGCCAGGGAGAGGTTCACTAGCTCTATCAACAAGCATTTAAGATTACTTCTGCTAGCAGCGTAGCGTTAGAATCCTGGCCTTATTATCCTGACAATCGGCAGGGTTGGTTCCCCCCCCCCCCGCCCCCCTTCTTTTTGTAGACTGGAGATTTATTTGGCATCATATATCAAAGCTAAAAATTCTTGCATTTCCAAGATCACTTTATGGGGGATTGCAATTAAATTTCTGAAATACATCAGGATTAAGTTTAAGTGATATGTAATGGGACTAAACGGGCAACAAAGCCACTGCTATTTTTCCTTCCTCTCTGGCAGGGCACTTGATCCATTCCAAAGTCAAAAACTGGACTGAAGCTAATTTGTACTTTTCATAATATACATTCTGCTTCTGGCTTACCTTTTGGTACATGACATCAATATATTAATTGTAAAGTTTATTGTATAGTATTTAACCACTGAATTTCTTATTTTGTTGTGCTTATGTGAACTCTGGTGAAGGTCCCATTTCCCTTGGATAATGTGTAGTTATATATCTCTTTTTAAATGTACAGATATTTTGCTATAAGATTGGTGCAGTTTTTTATGGTTTTTACACTTCTCTTTAATTCCCACCTAAGCCTCTGGGGTAATATTGTAAATATTGTTTAAAAATGCATCAGCCTATGCTATACAATCTGAATGTTATTTTAACTTATAGGTTTTTTTTTTAATATATATTTAACTACAAGGACAGTTTAGGGATCAGTTACTACATTTTCACTTTAGCATATTTACAGAAAGGTTACTTTAAACTGCCACCTGCTAGCACATTTTCATAATGTGTACGTTAAAAAAGAACATGCCAAGATTTTGTCTGACTCAACATTCATTTTGATGAAAAAAGCAATTTGACCATAAATACAACACAAATAGGTGGTCCCTCACCACAAAGCAGCTATTTTCCAAAGCTCAATACTGATGAACATGTTAAAATAATTGCCTATTTATTAATCTACAAATAGACAATAATGTTGGCATGCTCTTTTCTGTTAATGGGCCTGCTTCTTAGCAATATTAGAAATGTTTTATAAAAGCAGTTCATGTTACTTTTCTGGTCTTTTCATGGCATATGAGCAAATAAACTATTTACACTACTATCCTGTAATATGCTGCAGTCTTTCAATGTTATATTTTAGGGGGTTTTATGTACATTCTTATCTTCTAGAAACAAACAGGCATGTCTTGCTGCTTGAATTCATAATCTAAATATACTTGGTAAATTTTAAGAAAAACGCCTCCCTCTACAAACTCTGGATCACTTGCTGTATGGAACATAGGAACCAAATAGATTTTATTTGATAGTATTGAGTATTTTAGTGTTGAGATTTAGTATCTCCAAAATCCTAGTTAAGAATTTATTACTTCCAGAGAAACAGCACTTTTTTGGTGAGATATTGCGTCTCTCCACAGTTGTTGTAATGAGGATGTTGCGTATACACAGGCTACAAGTGGACTGCACAGAAGTACCAAGCATCTGACCACATTGGTTGGCCAGGTAAATACAAGCCGTGATCCACTGCACACACATACTGGTATTTGTAATAACTCCAAGTTATCAGAAAAGTTTAGTATATTCTTCTTAGTATATTCATTTAGTATTTTTTTTAGGGAAGCAAAGAAATTTATAATTTATTTTAGGAGACTGTCCAAGTGGTTAAAAACAACTTATTTAGAGGGGCGTAAATCAGTCTTTTAAGGAATTATTGTTGCATTTAGGTCTTTGTTCCCAATTCAGTGCTTTTTCCACTGCACCACAGTTACACAATGTACAGGCATGCCTTGTTTTATGGCGTTTGCAGATAATTTTTTATTTTTAATAAATTGAAGCTTCGTTTGTGGCAACCCTGTGTTAGATGATGGTTAGCGTTTTTAAGCAATAAATTATTCCTTAATTAAGGCATGTAGTTTTTTAGACATGCTATTGTACATGTAATAGACTATAGACTACAGTACGGTGTAAACATAACTTCTATGCACAAGAAAACCAAACATTTTGAGTGATTCACTTTATTTTGATATCCCCAAGGTAGACTTATAGTTGAAGCTTTATTTTATAAGAAGGGAAAAAAGTTAAATTTTGCAGTTAGTAAGACTGCAAAAATTGTTTTTTGTACCAGAAGTGCCTCATGGTAAAGGAAGTAAGATCTTTAATATGCTACAAATTCAGAATGTTTCAAACCCAAACTACACAAAGGTCAAACGAAGTGGATACAGTTGGGTTTGGACATCTTTTGTCAGTTGCACCCCCCGTTTTTGTTTGCGTCGTGTGGCTTGTGGGATCTTAGTTCCCCGCCCAGGGATTGTTTTATGAACCCAGGCCCCCTGCAGTGAAAAGCATGGAGTCCTAACCACTGGAGAGTAAGGGAATGCCCAGCACCCATTTTAAAAGATATTTCCTAATGACTCAGAGTTAAGCCCATTTGTTTCCCTCTCCCAGTCTTTGTGACTAAAAATATAAATCTTAACCCACTAAAAGTCACTGCAATGACACTGCAATGAATGTCCGGTGACCCTGATGACTCAACAATGCTCAGTAGGTGACGGAATTTGGTATCACTGACTTTGTTGGTTCAACGTATTGGATTTTGTAGAATTACCTAATTTTACACTGTAATACTTTCATAATATTAGCTTTATAATTCACATCTATTAATTTTAAATTTGATAATGAAATTCTTAGCCCTAATATAGTTGTTTTTATCAGAAATGTGTGCACAGGTGAATATACTATCAGCCCACTTCATACCAAAGGATTAATCTTCCATTTTTTCTAAAACTAATACCCCATCTATTATTAAGAAAAAACTTGAAGAAACAAATGTGTGAATGAAAGTTGACAAACTTTTCTTTGATCTTTTTATAGAGAAAAGCAAATATTACACTGAGAAAACAGAATGTGGGCATCTATCATCTTACAGCACAGAACTGCTGCCTATGACAGTGCTTAAAGGAAAAAGCTGACACAAATCCAACTTAGTAAGAGATGCCATTTTTTCTAATAAATTATATTTATTTACAAAAGGTCTACTTTTATGTAATTGATGTTCTTTACATCAGAACAATATATGAACATAAGAGAAAATCTGGTAATTATAAACACAAAGTAGAAACCTTGTTCCCCCTATTACTCACCTTTCAGAACAAGTCTTCAGTTTAGTTGCAGAGGTAGGCAAGAGATCAACACCTACCAAAAGTTTGCAGGCAGGACCAAAAAAAAAAAGATATTTCTAAATACCACATTTAGATACCCCCAAGGAACAGCATAAAAGAAGGGCATCAAGAAATGGCTTAGTTTGAATCTGATGTGAGATTAGGCAGCCACTTTCATAGTCTGAATGAAAACTGGAGCGAGGTTAGCCAGTTCCCGTGAAATGCAAACATCAACCTTAAACCTAGGACAAATTACCATCAAATTAATAGTCAATTACCAGTCACTAACAATGAGGTGGCCTTGAACGAGATCATATTGAATCATAAGAGCAGTTTTTATATAGCAAGTTCAAAAAGCACAGGAAATCTGCAGTTAAGGAACTTAAGCCAGGTAGAGAGAAACCAAGTAATGTTTGGAGGGTTAGGGGGGAGTGTGTAGGTAACTGGAGCAAAATCTGCTCACTTCTCACCTCACCTGTTAGCTCCAAGAACACTGAAGTGCATGCCCTGTCACCATTATTCACCCCTTCTCAGAAGTTAAAATAGGAATTTTTTTTGTCCATTAGGGCCTTTAGATCAACTCTTATCTAGCTAAATGTTAGCTCCTCAAAAGTTACTACTTTTAAACTACTACTGTGGTAATAGTAGTATGAATATGATATGAAAGAAGGTATGTTTCAAATCATCACAAGGGATTGCCTTTCCTACTCAAAAACCACGTGAAAGTTTCATGTTTTCACGTAACAAGCTTTTGGACATTTCTGAAGTAACAGTTAAGATTGAGGTACAGTCACTAGAACTTATCTTTAGTGTACTTCAGTTAGTTTGGGGTTTAGTATGGTTTATTGCAACGATGCTTTTTCAAGCCCTTTAACAGATGACAAGTACCATGGATGCTGGATGAGTACGTCTGTCAACTAAGATTTTACATTCACTCAGTAAATGCCTACTATGTATGTACCAGGCACTGTTCTAACTCACAGGATAAAACAGTGAGTGAAACAAATCCCTGCCCCCAAGGAATCTGACCATCATTTACATCAAAACAATTGAAAAACTTAAGAGCAAGGTAAGAAATTAACAAGCAAGGTAAGAATTATTAGACTGCTATATGCCATTACTAGAACCATAGCATGAGATTTAGAACACAGTTCCATGAAAATTACTCATGACGTTATTTTGTTTTTCCTTTATGTAAAATGAGTCCTAGAAAATGTAAAAGAAAATTCTACCTAGTACTGAGAGAAATCCCCAAGGGACTAGAAAAAAGTCTGACTTCAGGTATAAGGAATTAACATGCTTTGCCTCATTTTGCTTTGAAATGCTTATTTAGTTCTTTGGCTTTGTGATTTACATTTAAATTACATAATATACTTAAATACCCTATAAACTCTTAAAAAAAGCATTCATTACTCTTCCCTGGGTACTCTGATTAGAAACAGCTCTCTCTTAAATAGTATCCAAGTTTTTTTGGGTTATTTTTAGTATCCAAGTTTTAAATGAAAATCCTTAAATAAAGAAGCTACCCCTTTCTGGATGCAAAAATAAAAGTGGCTGCCTAGTCAGCACTCAGTTGACCATTAACATGCGAAGAAAACCAGGATCATCTAGGCAAATGCTTCTTAACACAAGATGCAGGCCCTTTGGTAACCGAATGAAAACTATGGACCATCCTTCCAGAAAAATGTATTTCAGATATTTCAAGAAGTTTGACAGTCTTAATGCTGTGAATTAAGACTGCTTTACTCTAGGCCAATCCCTTTCATTTTATAGCTGGATAATATGGGGCCCAATTAGCAAAAATTAAAGGATGAAATAGCTGTGATACTTCGATCATTTTCAAATTTACTGGGCATAAAAAGTATTACTCCCAAGGCATAAAAAGTATTTTTATTGTTGAAAACCATGAATAATCTATATGCTGAAGCTCCTTTGGGTAATGATAATGAAATGCCGTCACTGTGTTAAAAAAAAAAAATGTTGGGACCATTGCTTTTATTTAGAAGTATTACGTTGTTTAAATACAGTTGGGAAAGGTGCAAAGAGTTCTTTATACTTCATTAACTTTTCATACAAATTCAATTTCCCCACACAGGAATTATGTACTGGGAGGAATAAAAACATCAAATATTTGAGGTTCTGGATTTTGACTATTAAGCATGATATTATTAAATGTATTAGTGAATTTAATCTAAGAGTTCATTAACATTAATGATTGATAGTGAGGGAAGATAAGCCCTTAACATTTACCTGAAAGTCTGAGGCTTAACTGAAAAGCAGAAATTCCCCTTATCTGAATATAAACAATACTTTCCTATTTGAACACATTTTTAACATATCTGTTCAACTCTAACCAATATTCCAAGACATTTCAACTTTTACCAGACTGAAGATTTAGAAACCTAATCAAATGGATTAAAAATATTCACACACAACTCTGTTTTAAAAAAAGCTTCCCATTGCCTGTACCTTCAGGCCATAGTATCTTTCTGGCAACTAAGTATCATTTGATGGGATCACTAAGGAATTATAGCCACTTCAATTACATGTTTTATAACAAGGATGTTGTATTTTGCGTTAGAATTTATCAGTTTCGCTTTTAGGTCAAATAGTTTTCATGGATTAACTATAAGGAAACTTGAATTTGTACTGTCTTGTAGGGATCTGAGGTTGTGATAAGACAGACAGTATCTCTATAAGAAATAAGATATCTAATTTGAGGACATGCTAAACCACATCAATAGCTTTTTATTTAAATAGAAAAATCAAAACTTTAAAGTTGTACTTAAAAAAATCATCATTCATGGAAGTAATTAGAAGTTTTAGATTCTACATTCTCTTGTGAAACATCACTAGTATTTCTGCCAATATCATATGCAGATTTTACTCTGACTTCCATGTCAAGTGTCTGACATGATTAGCAATATTAACTATCATTACGAAGGGACCTCTGAAAATTAAGTCTAGGCAACTTCCCTGTTGCCAACCAAAGCTGTTGTTATACGTTTTGGTTCTAATATACAACAGGAGACTAACCTCAAGCAAGCACTTGGCTACTTCACATTTTCTAAAGATAGTCATTCTCACTTTCTACAAAGTCATGTCATATTTCACAGCAGAAAAATGACTTGGCAGTGAGAAAACAGCAGGACC
>NW_020185336.1:12559062-12623415 GCF_003031525.2 Neophocaena asiaeorientalis asiaeorientalis | reverse complement strand
TTAGTGGATGCTAGATTAATTGAAACAAAGCAGGCAGGGATGGACAAAGAGTCATCCTGGTCAGTCCCACTTTCAAATTAGGATGGTGAAGGAAAAATAAAATAAACTTTTTGTTCTTCTGAATCCCAACCTGAAACAGGATTGCCCAAAGTGTCCAAAATAAAAAAATACCTAAGATAATACCAAAGACTATGTGCTATAATTTACTTATTTACTTAAAAAAATCTCCTGCACTGAAGGAAAATAGTATAAATTACATTACCAACCTTCAAAAGTTAGCATGTAAAGAGTATTCTAAACTTCAAACCATTGCCTTTCTTAGAGTATTCTGTAGGAAATTTCATAGATCAAAAACAAATACAGGGGTCTCAAATGCACTGATTTATAATATTCTTAAATATTAAAAAAGGAAAGTAACTTAGCTATGTGGGTTAGCTAAAGCAAAATTTCAGGGATTTTAGTATCTTAACCCTTAAAGGATCATACAGTTTTTTACAGCTGAGCAGTTTAAGTAGAAATAAATACTAGTACACACTAGAAGAGAAGATTTAATAATTGATAAAAATGTACAAAAATATTCAAATCAGAAATGCTTTAGAATGTGTACCACGAAGTCAGTACTTCTCAGTGAGGAGGGAAGATAAAAGACTTCCTCAATGAAAAAAAGCAAGAGAAAGATCGGATTTAAAAAAAAAAAAAAAAGACAACTGTTAAAGAAATCGTTTAAGTCAACATTGATTTGTTTTAGACAAGGATATTGCAACCATCACTTAAAGTTTGGTGGCACATTCTTTAGTAGGTCCTTAAGGCAATATATTTAAGCTAATTTACAATCTGATTTGATGTTAACTTTTTAAACATCACCTCAAAATAATGCCCTCACAATAGCCTTTTTAAAATGTATTTAGATGTTTCATAAAAAATAATGGTGGCTTTATTATAGTAGTGCTCAATAGCACCACTATAGTTAAGGGTCTACCAGGTTTCCATTAAGAACACCTATGTCTGAGTTCACCTTAAAAGATCATATCGGCTTCAACCAGTTGGATAGTGCACAAAAAAGCAGTTTTATCAGTTGCTGGTGCTTTTTTTGTACTACTAGATATTAAAAAATTTTCATTATATCTTCAAAATCCAACTTCTATAAAGTAAATCAAATCACCTCATGACTTAGACTTTAGAACAAAGTAGAGACACCTGCAGTTATCAGTAAATTGCCACCTTTAATCCATTCTGCAGTGCCCTATAAAAGGGTCACAGAAAGACAGTTATGACTGTATGAAAATATGATTCTTGATACAGAATCAAAAGTTATTTTCAATTTCCTTTGCTTTTTATAAAGTCCACAATAACAATACTTAAATGCACTTTTTTTTCTGTGATATAATTAAAACCCAGTGTTATTTCAATTGAACTTAAAATAGAATCCCTGGTCTGAATTAGACTTTAAATCATACTGTAAACATATTTGGTATAATTTATTGATCATCATCCAGTTGCTCCAAAAGGGTCCTTCTACGCTTTTCCAATTCCCCTTCACTCAGTTCACTGCCAGAAGTATCCCAATTACCCTGAAAAGACAACGAATACAATTATATTTGTGTCAGGACTCAAAAGGTTAAGTAGTAATGAACCTTTGAAAAAAGAATCCACATCTATGTGGATTCTCTTCCACAAAAACAAATGCATCATAGGGTATGAAGACTGATCTCTTTCCTAAAAGCCTACCAATGGGTTGTTAACTAAGTACTCCTTGGTTACATTAGGGGAGACACTTAACTTAGAATGAGACTTTTATATGGTGTTTACTTTCAGTTTACATTAATATGTAGATCGGGGGAATAGTACCAGCTTTTCTTCCTCTTATACAACTGAATATGAAACATCTTGTTTCCATTTAATGGAAGCTGGGTGTTCATTTCCTAAGTATTATATTCCATGCTATTTCTTCCGATTCTAGGTTGTCCTATAAGTGTTTTATATTACATAAAAGTATCAAGCTTTAAGCATACTATTGCGCCCAGATAAGGAAACATTCCAGATTTATGAGGACAATAGTTTGGCTGGAAAAAATTTAAAACAGACAAAAAAACCAAAACAACTGTGAGAAGCAACTTTTCAAAAGTAGATTTTTCACCTATCTTCCTTCCCCCTTCAGGGATTTCATTTAACCTACTGTGAAGAAGAAACTATTAAGTTGCTAAGTAAGTATAGAGGAAATCATCATTCCTCACCCAGGATGTGCATCAGACTCACCAGTGCAGCTTTAAAAACAAAACAAGAACAAAAAAACCCTCCACCCTATTCCCACTGAATGAGGATATCCAGAGGGAGACCAGGGCTTACCTACACAATTTAAACTCTCAACTGGTAACTCAGAGGCATTATACTTGCTAAGCCCACAGCATTTGTGGAACGAACAGCAAGGTGAAGAAGGCTTGTGTTACTGTGCTCTGGCATACATACACAAACACACATACAGGGGAAACTGAAGACTAATTATGTAATTTAATAAAACATTAGATCTGGCTTATTGTATCCTCCTATCTACTTGCCCTCAACTCTTCCCTCCCAATGATTAAAAGCTGCTGGAAAGCTACCTTTTGAAACTGGATTTAGTAACAATGACAACTGTGGATATGGTGGAGGGAAAACCTGATTTGAATCTCTTAAAGTTTATATTCTTAAATTAGGTAGACAATGTCCATTGGTATTTCTTTGTGAGAATGTACAAAGCAGAAGAATATATCCTTTCTTAGTGGGTTAAACAACTGTTAGAGAATGCCATGTTATTTTTTTAAGGAATATAAAATTTAGGATGCTTAACTTGGGTCATTCATGATCACATACATTAGAAAACTGTGTGTGAAAAGTAGCTGACATTTTTGTACTCTGAAAATGCAGAGATGAAAGAATTCTAAACACTTACAGAATCCTTTCCAGTCTTTTTCTTAGGTGATTTGTGTTTTGACTCTGATCTTTGTCTAGTTCTGTCTTTTTCGCTTTCCCGATCTTTTTCTTTTTTATCCTTCTCCCGTTCAGCATCTGACTCTGGAGAGTCCTGTGTAAATAAAAAAACAATGTCAGCATTTTGATAAAGAAACCATTCCATTAGAAAAAAGTCCCTATATAGGTAATATTTAAGAACACCCACATATAACAGTATGTATGTGTTCCTAGAGTGGTGGAATCTGAATCGATAACCTCAAGGAATTTAAAACATTCCCAAGATTCATGAGATGAAGTTGGTCTTTCCTATGGGAAAGATGACATTCTGGTAGGGTAAAATACCACTAAAAGAGCGTCACTAAATTAAGTGTGCCTTCATCACTAAGATTAGGTGTATCTTGATGTGTACCTAAGATTAAGAGCTGAAGGTAAAGGAAAAAGTTTAAACATTTAAACTTGTGGTTCTCAACAACAGCTCTCTCTCTCTCTCTCTCTCTCTCTCTATATATATATATATACAATCACACACCCTTGGGTCTTTCTCTAAGATTACTATAAAAAACCAGAGTGGGAGTCTTAACACTGTGTTATTTTTTTTCAAAGTTCACCAAAAGATTTTAATGAAAGATTAAGGTGAACAACAACTATGAAACTCTTGAGTTTAGGTACATACCTAAACTCTGTTGACTGCATCGGACTAGACAGAAATTTCTACTGCCACTGAGAAAGTGAAGGGCAAAAGCCTAGGTACAGTGTAAAAATTAAGAGTTTGCTTACAGATTTATGTCTTCTCTTCTTGCTTTTCTTCTTATGTTTTTTTGATTTCTTATAACTTCTCTCTAAGCAGCACAAAAAGAAAAGTGTCAGAATTTGAGGACATCCAAGTGTCAATGATTTTAATCAAGTTAAAAGATATGTTTACCAGATTCAGCACTAGAAGAATGTTCTGAAGCAGAACGAGACTCTGATCGCTGTCTTTTTTTCTTTGAATGGCTGTCATCATCATCTGAATCTGATCCCTACACAATACAAATAATTTCATTCATAATGCTGCTAACAAATATTTCAATACACTTATGGTGCCATTTTTAATAAACTTCCTTACTGATCGAGAGCGGGAGCGTTTCCTGTGATGTTTTTTAGATTTCTTAGAGTGTTTCTTATTCTTTGAATGATGATGTTGACATTCATGCTACAGGGGCAAAAGAAAAAAATTTCAGAAGTTCACACTTCAGACAGTACATCATGGAGAATTTTTAAAAGCTTTACAAACAGGTTCTTAGAGTAAAACTGCATTCATTTTGCGTATTTAGGATGTACTCCCCCCTTGAAATGGTGCAAAGAGTTACTATCACTTAACAAGGAACAGAAGAGAACATTTTATCCTGTACCCACTCATTTGGACATCTAAATACAACGTTCAAAAGTATTAATAAAATACTTTTTTTTAGCAATGAGAATGGTGTGGGTACAGTAGGGACAATTGATACCCTCCATAAAGGTATAATCTGCAGAATAGTTACACTACTTTCAAAAACAACAAAATATTATTCATACATGGCTTTTCTGATGAACGTGGCTCAGCACTGAAATAAAGAACTACCTCAGAATCATCCATAAAGGAGGTTGGTCTCAGAAATTAAATGCAAAACCAGCTCTTTTCACCCAAGGAGCATTCCCTTCCTAGCCAAGCTTAAGATATCCAAAGGCAATCTAACTACACATGAAATCAGAAAAGGAAATGTTGTCTCTGTGGATTTTAACTCTGTCACTAAAATAATTATGAGGCTAGTAGGGAAGGAAAAACGCTGCAGTAAAAACTCCAGAAATTGGACCATTCATAATAATTATGATTCTTCATAATCAAGAAATTGATGAATTTCTGTAACACTGTATAAGTACGAAACAAATATGAAAAGTGTCCACTAAACAGATCTTTAAATTCCCATGCAAGCTTAGTTTGTTTCAATTAAAAGCAATTTCTATAGAATAAACCATTCCCATATCATCCCAGGTAGTAAGTACATTTGTATAAAATTACTTAAAAGTATAATTTAAAAAACGTACGTTGATCATTCTAAATTCTTCAATTTTTAAAAAAATTTTATGTATTTTGTAATATTTCAGCCACTTACGATAAAACTAAAATTACCTCAAGCACATGCATAAAATCTTTAAATATTCGTTTTCTTTCAGACTCTAGAGTTATATCCTCAAATGCTGGCTCTTTTACAAATCTCTCCCGGATCTGAAAAATTCAGATATGGAATAAATATATGAATACTGAGAAGAGTATACCAATATGACTAAAAGGAATCATAGCAGCAAGTGAAAACTGTGACAGCCCAGCCCCCTCAAAGTGTTTATTTCCTTTCCTGTAGTTATCTCTGTGGCTATGACAAAGAATTAAAAAATTTTTATCTTCAGTTGTAAAGGAAAAAATTTACAAGTATACATACATCTTCCCAGACAGCATCCAATTCTATTGGAGGAGTAGCTTGTTTCAACATACTCTTAAATGCAGATTCTTTTCGTTTCATCTTCCGAGCCTCCTCTTTTTCTCTTTCGCGTTCACGGGCTTCTGCCTTTTCTAGTAACTTTTAGAAAACATATTTAGTCAGTTATAATAGTATAATATAATCTGTGTTAACTGAAATAATTCATTATAATTAATTTAAGTATTCTCCTATCATCTATAAGTTAGAGAGCCAATTATTTTTAGGAAAGGAAGCTTACCATCAGCCATCATCTAAGTACATTATATTCTGTTACCTTACCCTGGAAGAGTGTCCACTACTCTGTAAAATACTATTCCTATTCCCTTATTTCAGTAGCTTACATACAACTTAAGTATTTTTGGCCAAATATATTAAAAACTATACTACTAATCTAGTTGTTCATAACAGTAAAGATGATAACTTACACTATTGAAAGCCAACTTAATATTTCCTGCATCTAATGTGGTTGATCTTTTAGTCGAACTGATTATTGCCACAAAGTCTTCAAAAGTAGTATTTACTTCAACTACAAATCCTTTATCCTAAAAAACAGAAATCTTGTTAATATTAATAACACTAATCAAAGGAACACAGTATCACTTTAAAATATATGGCACAGATTAACAGTTAACAGCAAGTATACTAGTTAATAATACGAAGTATATACTATTTACCTTTAGAATGTCTTTTATTATCTTCTTCTCATCATGATAACGTGCTTTAAGATCCTCAACATAAAACTTGAAAAGGTCAAGTGCAGTTGATCCTAATGAAAAAACTAAAGAAGTCAAAAGCTAGCTCTAATCAAAGAGCTGCAATTACTTTTTTGTTTATAAAACAAAAGAAAGCACCCCCCATGCCCCAACACAACCATCTTTCCCTCTGGCCCATTCCAACTACTCATAACTACAAATTAGGAAAGAGAAGAATCTCACCCGGCTGACCAAGCATATTAGTGAATCTAATGTCAGAACTAATTATTGGATACAATTCCATCCAAGATGACATAGAATGCAGTTGTCCATGTTCATGCAGTTCATCTAAAAATATCTGGGGGAAGGGAAGAACAATAACGAAACCATTATATATTGAAAAGCCATCTTTAAGGACTTTAGAAATATTGGTATAACATGAATGAAGATACATGTTAAAAACAGCTATATTTAAAACTCTTCTGCCAATGTTATCACAAATATGTTTAGGTGCAAAGCATATTTGCTCTTTGATGAAAGTAAAATCAGCTTTTAGGCAAAAAACTATTTTGGACTTCAGAGAAAAGGACTGTTGAAAAGCTACATTACCTTTCCAGGCTTCAGTTTACTGTCCCTTAAGATAGATCATCATTTCCAGTTTGCAAATAACATATACAAATAAAGTCAAAACACTGGATGTTATCTCAAATGATGAGGCTAAAGAATGTGCATGCACGTTTACTGCAAAATATACTTTTTGTTTTTAAACATAACGCCTAATGTGTTCTGAGGATTTTTTAATTTAATTTTCTTTTCTAACAGGAAGATATACAATTTTACTAAAGCAACATACATATAGTGTGGGGAACTAGGACTCAACCCCCATGTCTGATTTTAAAACCTATTTCCTTTCTTCCATATTACTGTTATAACTTAAATTTTTATATGCTCACTTTACCCTTTTTTTTTTTTTTTTTACTATTTGCCAACTTTCAGGGCAACATAGTGGGACTTCAGTACTCAGCAATTTCCACATTTCCTATATCCTGAAATCCTTAGGGAGTTTTAATTCTATAAATGTCCCTAAATTAGGGGCCAAATTCTGCTCCTAAAATTCTTATACCTGCACTGTTCAACACCAGCAGTATATAACACACAATGATTTTGAAGGTTTATTACCAAAATAAATAAATAAATAAAAATATATTGGTTGCATGTTAAAAGACAATATTTTAGATATATTGGGTGAAATAAAAGGTTACTAAAATTAAATTAGTAAGAAATTAAAATCATGTATGTGGCATACAAATTTTTATTGGGAAGCACTGTCCTGAATGACACCAGACATGTATAATACCACTTCTCTCCAAATAGGAATAAGCATGTCAATTCAGTCTCTATTTCCAAAATTTTTCCCTCAAACTTAATTTCTATCCTTTCGTCCTTACCCTTCAACATAAATGGGAGCTCAACCCTGCTGTGTGATAACCAAGGTTCTTCACCTACTCCCTTTTGAGTCCCTAAAACAGCCTAGAAACCATCTTCAATGATGCTCTCTAGGATCTTAAAATCTACTTCATCATACCTGCTTTGCTAGTATTTGTTTCACTTCTAGGTTGCTGATAAAGTCATAGAATTTCGACACTGAATCCATTTCAGTAGTGACTCTCCTAACTTGAATGAAAATTAGAAATCACCTGAGATTTTTTTAAAGAAAATATGAATTAAAATAAAGATATTTGTAATTTATTTCTTAAAACTCACCAGGTAAGTTTTATGTGAATTCAGGTTTGAAAACCATTATGCTAAAACTGTATGGCTCTTTCTCTCTTTACTAACCCCACCTTGGGAAGGGGAGGAGAAGATGGAAACCAAGTTGCTTCAAAGATGGCTGAGGCTGGTTATTTCTCCTTCCCTTAGAGGAGAAGGCTCCCAACGTTGGCACTAATGACATCTTGGAGCTCGTAAACTTTTTTGTTTTGTTTTGTTTTGGGGGGGGGGGGGTGGTCCTGTACATTGGATGATATTCAGCAATACCTCTGGTCTCTACCCAACTAGATGCTAGTAGCAACTTCTCCCCAAATCATGACCATCAACAAAAGCACTAGTTGAACACCACTCACTGCCTCAGGCCAACTCAATAATATGTCTTTTCCCTCATCTCCTTCCTTCTTTTTGTCTCCTCATGTAAGGTCCATAATGTAACTACTCACATATGCTTGAATAAACCTTCAAAGATTTTATTTAATAACAGAATACCCCTATCCTCCAATTCTTTCTTCATCCTCTCCCTTTTTTTTTTTTTTTTTTTTGCGGTACGTGGGCCTCTCACTGTTGTGGCTCACAGGCCCAGCCGCTCCACGGCATGTGGGATCTTCCTGGACTGGGGCACGATCCCGTGTCCCCTGCATCTGCAGGCGGACTCTCAACCACTGCGCCACCAGGGAAGCCCCATTCTCTCCCTCTTGACTGGTTCTCTCTTATCAAAGAAAAGCCACACTCTTAACCCTGAAAGTACTCTTGAACTGTCTTATCAAAACATCAGAGAAAGGTCTGATTTTGCCTCTATTTACCTTTAAACTATTTGGCAACTCTTTAACTTCCCCTAGATGTCGACAGTCACTGACCTTAAATGTTACATCTAACTATAGTTCTTTCAGTCTTATTTCATAAAGAATCTCAACATTTGCCACTTTTGGTAAATTACCTTAGGTGGTATCTCAATGAATCATGTGAAGAAATAGTAAAAACAAAACCACAGATTGTAGTCCCCCTCCTCATCCCAATTTGATTCATTAGGTCTCAGTGGGGTTCTAAGAGTTTGCCTTTCTAATAAGTTTCCAAGAGACAGTGATATGCTGGCCCATACTTAAGAGAACTGCCCGAGGCCATTAGCTTTCTCTGCATGATTAGGGTATGTTATCCCCATGACCACATTTCAGCTTGGAAGAAGTTGAAATGGTACTTCTTTTAAAAACCAATGATGTGGGACATCCCTGGTGGTCCAGTGGTTAAGAATCCGCCTGCCAATGCAGGGTACACGGGTTCAAGCCCTGGTCCAGGAAGACCCCACATGCCGCGGAGCAACTAAGCCCGTGCACCACAACTACTGAGCCCATGTGCCACAACTACTGAAGCCCGCGTGCCTAGAGCCTGTGCTCCGCAACAAGAGAAGCCACCGCAATAAGAAGCCCGTGCGCCGCAACAAAGAGTAGCCCCCACTTGCCGCAACTAGAGAAAGCCTGCGCACAGCAACAAAGACCCAATGCAGCCAAAAATTTTTTAAAATTAATTAATTAATTAAAAAACGATGCTGGAGTTCTACTCGTCTCCTTCACATTCAGTTGCTGAAAATTTAGTCACGTTACCACAAGCAGCTATAAACGAGGCTAGAAAACTTAGATTTTAACTAAGGAGCCATGTGCCTAGGAAGGGGAGAACAGATTTTCACGAGGTTGATTAATACTCTTCTGCAACCACTTAGCTTTAATATCGCTTATGAAGCTTTTGCAATGGTTTAAAATAAGGAGAACTAAAAAAAAAAAAAAAATAAGGAGAACTATAAGGTAAAATATAACAAAAATAAGGAAATCTGGGTCACAGAAAATATAAGAGAAAGTACAATGTCAATACTGAAACTGGAGAACGTGGGTCAGAAATCCTAATATAAAGGCCACAAGCATCTTTTGCTAAGCCTAAAATATGGCTTTTATGTGTCTGGCATCGTTTCTGATTACTATTGATATAACTGGTATTAGCATGTTTTGCTTCAGATATTCAGCTCAATAATTTTCCTCTGCTACTATACCTCCTTTAAACGTATATTCAAAACTTAAAAGAGACCTACTGAATCAAATTCTGGGGGTGAGGCTCAACAGTCCCTGGTTTTAACAATACTCCGAATGATCCTTTGGGAAACCACTAAGAGGAAACCACAGAGAGTAGTAAATGTTACGTTTTTATGGAATGAAGACTGCAATAATGCTATTGGCTATGGCATTTAAGATGATTAATGATCTTTGGCACCATGGGGAGTTCTCTAAAAGCCCTCTAAGTGATTCTGATGCATGCTAAGTTTTGAGAACCACTGCCTTAGGAGATGACAATGTGCTCTACCCTAAACCAAAACAACTGTTCTTTCAAGAAATAAAACCTCTTATTTAAGTCACTGTAACTTAGCACTTACCCTAATACAGTGTTTAATGAAAGAGACCCAGTAATTAAAACACAGCATAGATTCAAAGTCTGGCTCCACTACTCAGTAGCTGAATTTGGGCAAGTCACTTCATCTCTCTAAGCCCATTTCCTTACCTATATAAATGGACATAACAAAAATAGTACCTACTATCATAAAATAAGGCTATCATAAAAAGAGGTTATAAATTTTAAATGCACAGCAATAAGCAATAACGCTAACTGCTATTATAATTATTATTGAAATGGAAATTTGGTGAAATATAAAATGCAAAAATTCATTGCTCTGTGATAGGCTCCATTGCTGAGAGACTAAAAGTGATACCTGGAGGTCAAAATAAGCCACTGGCCTATATAAAGAACATGTAATCTTAGCTCCTCTGTTTAGTGTTTAAAAATTATGGCCCATCCTCAAAACCATTCTCTAGAACCTAAAAATCAATTAGTACTAATAATTCATCACACATATTTTATTTTCAGTCCCCCCTCATGATATCTATTCCTCTTTCCCAAGTGAAACCTTATCTATCAGTGCTCACTTTAAATACCAAATCTGCTATAGCCTTCCATGTTCCCCTAGCCTGAAATAGCTACTCTCCTTAAGTGGATTCATAACTAAATATAGAACTTAAGAGTTAAATTTGTATGGATCCTCTGCAAAAGCCCAAGTTAATTGATCTGAGATCAAAATTGTTTACATCACTATTATAGGTCATTAACCATATTATACAATTAAGCTAGAAAACAGAGCTTTTAAAATTACCTGAAAAGATTCTCTGTTTTTACGCTGTCGTCTCCTTTCCCGAAGCAAACTCTTCTGTTTTTCTTCTTCTTCTTCCTTTTCTAAAGCCCGAATGTGTTCTTCAAAGCAAATTAACGCATCTTCTTTATCCATGTCTAGAATTTTTTTCAGTTAAAAAAAATTAAAACGTCAAATATCAGTAAAGAAAGCAGTTTACTTATTCGCATTAACTCCCTACAAAGTTCAAATTCGTTTTACCAAAATATTTATGTTTAAACTCAAATATGACTTCTAATTATCTAAATAGGAAGTGTTCAAGGAAAATTTATTCATAACTTTTTTTTTTTTTTTTTTGGGCCACAGTGTGCGGCTTGTGGGATCTCAGTTCCCCGATCCAGGGATCAAACCTGTTGCGCCCCCTGCAGTGGAAGTGCGGAGTCCTAACCACTGGACCGCCAGGGAATTCCCATATGAAAAATTTCAAAAAGACCTCATTAAATCATAGCCCCCGAATCCGAGGATGAAACAGAGACAACACATATGACACAAGTAATAAAACGAAAATAAAACTGCTGTGATAAATTTGTCAGCAATATCAGAATTACCCAAGGAGTTTTTCAAAGTACAGAATTCTAGGCCCTTCCTCAAACTTACTGAAGTATGGTATTCAGAAGGATAATCAAGAAAGCTGTAATTTAAAAAGCAACTAGGTAGATCAGAAAAAGACAGAACTTGGGGAAGCTTACTGTAAAATAATGCTAATCCATTTTTTGCCTTTTGCAAGCAAATCTCTAAAGTCATTACCTCGAGAGGACAGCACGAGTAAAATGTGGTTATTAATTTGGTTCCCACTAAGTCACATATAAATGGCAAGGGACAATTTCAGGCTTTACCTAATAAACATATCTGAAGAATACCTGATAAAGCTAACTTCAGATTTTGGGGAAAATATTTTGTCCTGAATCACAAAACTCAATTAGAAAGAAATATCCTATTTGGAAACAAACAAAACAGCTTTTCAGGGATGGACAATTATGTAAAATTCAGTTAGTGATCGCATAAAAAAAGTGACCATTCTTCGCTGCTGGACAACTTTTAAAAAACTGTTCCTTCCACTTAGTCATCATTCTTACTCTGTAATTCTTCATCTTCTGCAAAAGTTGGATTATCCATCAGATACTGCTGGGCTTCAGACCAAGTAGTAGAGTATGTCACGTTAGCCATGTTGTCAAGTATGTTTTTTAAGGCTTCCCAATTTCTCTTTCGCAACTGCTTTGCTTGCTCCTAAATCAAAAATATGAATATATGTTTTGAATTTCAAATAAAGTATGACATATAAACTGTAATTAGTGAAGGTTTCTTCACATTCTAACTGATGTCCAAATTTCAAATGTTACCCATTTACTTTAAATACCAACACTCTTTACCTTTCCAGTGCTCTTGCCTAACTGCTTGGCTCTTACCTTCAAAATTTTTTTTAACCTCTCGTCTAAAGCTGGAATCCCACCTCCCTCACCCCCTTGCAAAATCTCTCCTCCCACAACTATGCATTGTAGACACTGTCCAAACGAAAGTTATAAATCACACAACAGGTAAATGATAATGTGTTCAACCACTTTCAGCTATGTTCAAATTTTTGTCAATAATACTTACATTTCTGTAAGTCTCTTGGAAGACTGGACAGCATACAACTTAGTGCATAACAAAACAGACATGAGCAAAACTAAATGTATTTGTAGCATAGTATTTTAGTGTTTTAAAACACTATCCTACAAATACATTTTAATGGTAATAATTACACATTACTGCTGTTCTTGTAAAATAATCATAAATAAATGCCTTATAAGCAAAAACCCTGAGCATTTTTTCAAACTAACAAGCTAACAATAAGTATTTTTTAAAGTGGGCATAAGACAGCCAATTAATGACAACCTAAGTATCAGCTGCACAAATCTCTACCTACTATGTTCACATCAGTACTTATTATTATAGGAGCTATCTATTTTTAAATGTAACTTCTAATAAATAGATCTGTTGCACCATATAAACTAAATAAACCAACAAAAATGAACATGTTATAAAGTAACTCCTAAACAGGATGAAGAAAATCTTGTTTTATCAATAAACACCAGTAAGAGTGAATAATACCTTTTCTTTTTTTGAAAGAAAGAATAAAACATCTTCATAGATTTCAAGACGATCACGTTCTGATATTGCATTCCAGACTTCCATCTCTCCAAACATTTGCTCTGCTTTTCTGTTTGTTAAAAAGATTAAATGTTACTCTATACTACACCATAAAAATTTTAAACCATTTTAATTTTATTCTAAATTTAATACCACCAAATGAACACTCTTTTCCACTCTTAAGTTCATGATTGTATTATAAGAGAAAACTTTTCTATAAATTTTGTTGATTTTGTTTCAAATAAACAAGATGTGCTTTCACTGGTTCAAAAAAAAAAGAAAACTTTTGGATAATTAAGAAAAAGAACAAAACAGCTTAGGCCTTGATTTCTCCTTTAGAGATAGAGGAGATAATTCCAATTGAGCAATGTTTTGTAGTTAAGACTACCTGTACTTCTCAGGGTAGCGACAAAGACTACCAAACCGCTCATGGAATTAAATTACAGACTTCAATAACTGTAAGAAATTTAGTTAACAGATAAAATAGGACTATTGGAAGAAATGGAAGAGTTCTTCACTAAGGCTTTTCTGGAAAAGTGAGGAAAATAAGAAAACATATAGGGAAAATGAACGTAACAGCTTATTGCAAAGATGTTAATAATGAATTACAATTTTAAATAACAAAGCACTCCAAAAAGAAGAATGCTATATAAATGTAAATTTTCAAAAATGCTATATACATAATGAAAATAGCCTATTTCTATTCCACAAATACAAAAAAATCTGAATTCTTTTTTTTTTTTTAACATCTGTTTTGGAGTATAATTGCTTTACAATGGTGTATTAGTTTCTGCTGTAAAACAAAGTGAGTCAGCTATACATAAACATATATTCCCCTATCTCTCCCCCCACTTGCATCTTGAATTCTTATATTAAGGAGAAAGGAGTCAAGCTTTCATTATGAAATAAAGTCTTTCTCCCTTTTTTATTGTAGTCCCTAATTAAAAACTCAGTAAGTCTATGAATTCCACATTTAACTACTGATTTATCTTTTTACCTTATGAAACTGTCACATTCACAATCATTTAGCTTTAATGAACATCTGAATTAGTTACTGCACTTGGTAAAAAGTCTGACAGAGAAACAGTACAGTAAACATATACCATGATCAGTAAAAATCTTACTTGTATCTAGTTGTGGAAGTCATTTTTTCATGATTTTCAAGAAAACGCTGAAAGGATTCCTTAGCCTCTTTGTATTTGGAGCTTGCTTCTTCTTTTTCTTCTTTCTCTGTCTGGACTTTATAAGCATTAAAGGCCTGCTTTTTTTCACTCAACTTTGCTAAAGCACTAAATAGAAAAATATCATATAAGAGTAAATGAAGGTAAGATGATCAAGTGTTAGTGCTTTGAAAAAACAATAAATTTCATTCACAAATTAAGAAAATGTCAGTAAGTTATTAAAGACAGCAAATAATTACAGAAAATAATTTCTACTTTAAAAATAATTCTAACATCTATAGCAGGGTGCCCAGACTATATGACAAGCCTTTTAACTTTTCTGGTTCTTATCAGACATAAAGCAACTCAATTATTGGTATCCAAAATAACAGAAGACCATGGAGTGAAAAGTTGTATTATTTTACATAATTTAAATTTTCTAGGCTTGGTTTGCTCAAGATGGAAAGTAAATTAAAAAATCAAACTGTTACCTGTATCGTGGATCATTAATGATCATTTTCATAGCTTGCTCCCATGAAGCATTAGATGGTACCCGCTGAAAATCATTTAATGAAAAGTTAAAATTTCACACAAGTATAGTAAGTCATACAACAGGGAACAAAGTATAATACTCACTGCAAACATCAATCACTTCCCTTTGCAGGAGTTTGAAAAAAGGTCTAAAAAATAATTCATTGAAGCAAGCAAATCTGTGTAATGTATCTATAGACTAAAAAGAACAACTGAAATTTAAACAGACCATGAATACTTCTTTCTCAGACTACTGATTAGAAGACAGAACAATTTTTATGAATAAAAAACCTTATATTAAATACTGAGGTGGCATGTGCTGTGTAGTACCTTACACATTCTTTTTGGTTGAAAGTCAGTTTCTCAAAGTTAAAAAGAGAAAAAAGACAACTTTAGCTCATTTTCAGTCACAGCCGTTTATAAGATTAGTATTTTTAATAAAAGCATCAAGGTACAAACTGCACTGAAGGATAATTTCATTTATTAGATACTTAAAATAAAAATCTCTATTATAAATACCTTTTCCTTCAATAATTCTTTAAATGCTTGCTTTGCTTCCTCCTTTGTATTCCAAGTATATGTTTTTTTTGCTGGTTGGCTTTCTTCCTCCTCCTTTTTGGGAGTAAAACTAGAGAGAAATTTATACATTGTATTTTCAATTTAAATAAACATTTGCTTCATTTAGGAAAATAATATTTTATTATTATTTGTTTGCTGTTGAGGTAAACAAATTAAACTTATTTGACAAGTTTAGAATAAAGTCTCCATGAGACACATTTAATGCAACATAAAGAAATAAAAGTACTATATAGTTTTTTCCTCTAACATTTGGTTATTAAGACCTTGTACAAAGGCTAAAATAAACATTTATACTACAACACTAGTATCACTAGCCCACAAGTTAATACTTTCAAATGGCTTATAAAACTTATTCAGCATCCTCATTTTAGTGTCTTAATAATAGGATTTGGGCAAGTGTGCATAAAATATAAAAAAGATGTAGAGATCAATCTAAATCGGGATTGGCAAACTACAATCCATGGGTCAAATCCAGCCTGCTGCCAATTTCTGTAAATACAGCTTTACTGGAACATGGACCTGCTCAAGAGTTTGCATACTGATTATGGCTGACTGCGTACTACCACAGCAGAATTGAGTCATTGTGACAGACTGTATCACCAACAAAACCAAAAGTATTTACTCTTTGAAGGTTTATGAAAAAGTCTGCTAACACTGATCTCAAACAGAAAGAATTACCCAAGAATTGTCAACTGTACTTGTTTGAGGGATCTTTATGAAAAAGTTGTATAATCTTAACATTTCTTCCTTTATAGAAGAGAATGCAGGAAAAGACAAATCAAAAAACAAACCCCATCCCCCACCTTTAAGTTGAATGCATATTCTGGAATACATACTAATAAAAAATACAATTAATTCATACCCTCTGAATCAAGTAACCTTACTTTGGAGTATTTATTTAAAATCATCAAAAATATTGTAAAGAGCACAGCCAAAAGTTATGAGCTGTAAATGATCTATGTTCAAAGTAATTAAAATCAAGTTTATTATACTGACTCAAGCACTATAATAAGGAAACAAAAAAGGAAGCAGAAAACAGTTGTTAAAAATGTGAAGAACAAATTATTGTGAAAAAATACAATAGGTATGAAAAGATGTAAAACAATATTATTCTAGAAGGGCTAAATGTCTATCAGTAGGAGAATACTGAAATTAATGTATATATAAATAATATCATGTTGAATATTAATTATATAAATAATAATATTCAACACGATAGGATATGGATCTCTACTGATGTAGACATCTCTGATATATTTTTAAAATTTAAAATATGCACGTATTTTAAATGCACAAAAAAAGGAAGAAGGATATAATTAAAATGTTAACTCACTCTTTTATGCCTTCAAATATACTATATAGATATCTTTTTAAACTTCTAAACATCAGAAAAAATTATAAAGCTATTTTCATACTTTGGAAAATGAACATTAAAATTAAAAAAGTTTATAAAAGGGGGTAGGAAGATGAAATCAATATACTTAAATATTAAGATGGGTGATCATGTTTGGATCTTGACATGATTTTTTAATATTTTTTTAATATATGTGGATATCTTTAAAATCAAGAAGCACAGCTCAAGGTTACTTTTTATAGCTATAAAAAGCACAGCCATATGAAATATTACTAGATCATAGGGTACATAAGAGATACAGCTATTTGGCCTTATTAGAAAGTTGTACCAATTTAACCTCACTAACAGTTTTCCTGTACACTGTTAAGTGTTATCTTGATTTTTGTCTACTTGATTTTTGCTTGTTTGTTCAATACTGAACTACAGCAACTTCCCTGCAGTGCTGTAGTAAGCCATATTTCAGAATGAAATAGAAAGAAAATCAATAATTCTGATCCTGTCTTTACTTAAAATTTTACTCTATTAATCAGGGGATTTTTGCATTGATTTTGATTTAAAATACTGCATTTTGATTACTAAGTTTTTGGCACCCCTTCAAATTTGTCTCTTACCCTATCACCAGCTCTGCTTCCTAAACCTGTGTGGATTAGTTTTGCAACAGTTTGAAAGCATGACCCCACAAAACTCAATCTCAAAAATTATCCATTATCTAAAGGCTTATGTTTTGATTCTCAAAAAACTTTTATTGAACACTTAATGGCCACTGACTAGATCAGCAATTTCTTATATTAATGAAGTCTGGTACTGATTTGCAGAAAACAAGTTATTAAACTTACTCAGCTACAGTTTCCTGCTTAGATGTTTCTTCTCCAGTATTACTAGACACTTCAACACTTTGATCCTGAACAGCAGGGGTACTAGTAAGTTGTGCTTGTTCTTCAGTCGAAATTGTTACTGTATTTTCATTATCTACAACAGTAGCAACAATCGAAGTAACCTCAGGCTCAGGAACAACTGGAACAGTTCCACCCACAGTACTAGAAGCAGAGGTGGAAGCACTTGCATTGGCTGCAGCAGCAGCTGCTGCTGCTGCAGCTGCTGCAGCAACAACAGCAGCTGCTGCTTCTGCAGCAGCCATGGTGCTCATTGTGGTTGGAATTTCTGTTGTAGGAACTGGGGCTGTAGACGTGGTGCACTCTTCTTGTTTACTATATATTTAAAAAAGAGAAAGCTAGTCAGTTCATTATGAATAATCACAAAGCCAAATAAAGTTAGTTTTAAATTATCATAAAATCAAATGAATAAGAGAAACTACTATAAGGGAAAAACGGCAGTGCTGCCAAACTATTAAGCCATTCAAAAAGATTAAAACCACAGTATGAAACTGAATTACTTTGATTTAATTCAGCAAACATTCATGATAATGTATGATAGGCACTCATGCAACAATCTGCATTTCCAAAAGTCCAATAACTGTTTTCATTTACAAAATGTCCTATCAGATTCTATTATGCCATAAAATTTGACCTATATCATTAATTTCATTTCACCCATTAAAAGGAAAACCTGAGTAAAGGAAGGGAGATAATACTGATACAATACTTCATCCGTTCCCAAATTAATTCAAATCAAATTTTGGACTTTTCTGTAACAGTTTTTGTTAAGGATGCTGTCCAAATTCTAATAACTGTCTAGGAAAGCATCAAGTGTGTATCTTCAGTAAACATCTCTTTCCCTACCCCAAATCCCCTGAAGACATCAAACTATCAGGCCTACCATGTTAAATACTATTTATACAGTTAAAACAAGGATGTTATAGGAGATACTAAATTTGTAAATATGTACTGATGTCCAAAACTGCTTACCTGCTTTCTTCAGCTTTGATCATTGCTATTAAAGAGAAAAAAAGAACAGTTACGTACTACATAGCTTTTAAATACAATCAATGAAAACAGACTTTAAAAGGAGATAAAAGTTCTATACAGTAAGATTTACCACCCTTAAAAAAAAAAAAATCACTACATTTATAGAGTAAAGGTTCTGTAAATTCCAGGGCAGCAATTAAAGAATAAAAACAAACTTTAAATAACAGCAAGTTTTAGGAAAGCTTCTTCCCACAATGCTACTTTCTCAAAGGCTGTTGGCTACTGCAAAAACTCCCTGAAAGTATCTGCATAATTCTGGAATAAAATAGTTACTTTCCCCAGGGATAAAACTACTTGTTTTTTTGTTTTTTTTAAAGATACTAAATTCAAAATGGGGTCGAATGTATGTTATGAAATTCCAGCACATATATACTAGCATTGACAGGTAGATAGATAGTTATGCACACCAACTATTTGTAATAGGGTTATATCAGAAATGAGCTTGACATTTCTTACATGAATGAACTCAGAATCTACCTATCTACAATATTATTATTAGCCAATGCTAGTATAGAAGTATAAATTGAGCTTTAAAGATCTGTACTCAGTATTTCACCTTTCATTCTAGTTAAAGTAAATTTTCCTTTACGGGTAACTAAGATATCTCATTTATTCAGCATTATTAGGGAATGAGGTGCTCCATGTAAATGATAATATAAGCTTAACTCTATGAAAATATTTTTAAAACTTATCCCCTTTTAAAGGAAATCTGCTTAGTATGGCTGACAAAACATACTAAAGGGGTTATCATTACGAATTAACAAATATTTCGGATAATGACCATCCAAGCTAATGAGATGACACAGGGAAAACGTAAATAGACGTAAGACCACAGTGCCTTTAAGAAATTTTTATTCTCACTTTCCTGTCAGAAGTTGTTATACGTTGCAGACTACTTTATTAGCCCCATTCTCCTATAATCTGTTGCTTCTAAGCCAATAGTTTATGACACCAGATTCTATTAGAAGAGTAAAAGAACTAAATTCTCAATTCCTACTCTGAATCTCTGCTATTTTAAGCCCTAGGTTTTATATTACGTAGTATTTCTAGATTCTCAGGGATATTCTGAATAGTTGAGGATGTTGGAAAATTCTCCTTTTGTAAGTGAGGCATAGTATTCTATTTACTTTAATTCTCCCATAATAAACATAAAGGCTATTCTGCAGTGTTGTGCTAAAATAAAATCAGCATTAAATGTAGAGTCTTACAATATATTAACAAAATTTTAAATGATAAGAGTTCAAGGTTCTCTGCTATCTGCTGAGTTAAGTCACATATTCCATGTGTGCACCAACACTCACAGCTGTCTTTAGAAATATCGTATATGATGTTTTTGTTCAATTTTCCGATAGTAAATGATGTTTTTTGTTTAAAAAAGAAAGTAAAAAGTACAATGTTAAAAGCTACAAGCTCATTTATAATATAACCCTTAAATGAAAGGAATTCTTTGAATTAGAGATTTCTCACTGCAGATTTATCCAATTATGGTTAGTGAACATTCGTGACATACTCTTAAAATGTTAAATAATGACAGAAAATGAATTATCAAAGCAGCTCACCATGCAGGTTTGATTTTGTAATAAGACTTCCAGCAACAATGGTATTCTGGTATCCTAGTTTCAGTGGAATCAAATCAAATAAAAATCTATTTAAAATCTATAGAACTGAGTTCTAGAGCAACAAGAAAATAAGAGCCCATAAAACTGTTAAACCATTTAAAACGTTCTAATCACTTAATTAAAAAATATAAGGCCTTTGTTTGAACAATCCTATTTATGAAGGACTGTTCCAATGTGAATGACATATATACATAAAAAAGTAACATTAAAAATTATCTTTCCCTGTTTTACCTTCAAGATCTTCAAGTTCTTTAGGTTTCGCCCAGCGGGATTCTTTCGTTTGAGAATTGTAATAGTAAGGCTTTCCAGAGTCAGATTTGTACTCCTTCCAAGGGCATTTAGATAAAAGTTGCTAAAGCAAAATAAAAACCTTCAGTTAACAGTAATATACTTAGCATCTTTCACCATTTACATCATTGTTTTTACTACATACTATCAATCCATACAATTCTAAAGCTTGCGAGATGGTGATAATATAAGCTACCAACTATAGGACACTTACTAACTAATGTTATTTGAATATATTATGTTTGTCTAAGGTAATGTACCTATTAAGGGGCAAAGACAAGATTCAAAACCAGGTCTATCTGAATTTCAAACCCTATGTGCTCTTGCCATTTACATCCCACCATAGGTAAAAATTACCATCCATATTTCACAAACAGGCTTCTCAAATACTAATACAAGTAGGAAAAACATAAAATTTGGGAGAAACCAAAGTCTGATCTGGTTATGCTTAGATTTCAGTTTCACAAACAATTTATTACAAACCTATGTGAACTACCTTATGTAAGGAAGCATTGTTATGTATGATATACTTAAAACCTAATATACAGAATCTTTTAGGGTGGAATGAGAATGTTACTGAAAACTCAAATTTAATCAGTGTCTTGGGCAAATATCTATGTCAGTATTGGGATAAATAAAAAATTTTATCATCTGCCAACTTCCCCTCCCAAGTACTGCTGTTCTATAATTAGTGTGGTGGCCTGGAAAATATTTTTACCTCCTCAAATTCTTAATTAAGAGGAGGAAAAAAAGAATATGCTGCCTACTAGGAAAAACCTTCAAGTATAGCTTTGAAATGCCAGATCAGCTCTTACTTAGGACTCCAGAATTCCTAATTAAACCACAGGTAATATTGCTTACTTAGTTTATTCCTTCAATCTTATTTGCATATCTGTATATTTTGAATGGTAAAATTTACAACATAAAATGAAATATATATACTTGGGGGGGGGGATATTTTCCAGAGACAATTTCCCATTCTAAAAGATGGAAGTATTTGTATTTGTAATTTAACTTCATCTCCATTATCCTAGCCCCACTGGAAAAATGTAAGAGCCCAGTAGACGATATCTGAAATCACTCAGGTTTGTTATAAAGAGGAAAACAAATAAAGGGCAAGCAGAGAGAGAGTACTTTTTTTCTTCCAATTTATTCTTTAAATACCTTTCTTAAATTGATACCACCTGACAAAGGTTCCTGAGCAGGGGCAAATATCAGTAAACAAAACTGGTCTGCCTATAGAAGGGAATGAATTTTATTTGTCTTTTTGCTGATTGGTGTGACTGTATAAACCCTTTTCTCCTCTGAATGCCTTTGTACCATCCTTTTCTGATATAAGCAATACTATTCTTTGGAAAGCCAAATACCCACCAAAATCCTAAAAAAAAAAAAGACCCAGTCTATTTAATCTCTAAATTCCAGTCCTCAAACTTTTACCTCAGCAGGAGTTTTAAGATCATCTGGTTTCTCCCAAGTAGACTGTTTGGTTTCAGTATTATAGTAGTAGGTCCTTCCATCAGGTGATTTATGTTCAGTCCACATTGATTTCTAAAGAAAAATAATTATAAAAAGATTTAAATTATTTAACAGTGCCACTGACAATAAGTATCAGTATCATTAGTTTCAAAGCAATATATGAAGAAATTAAAAGTATAAAATGGGCATACTTTTGACAGTTATTTAGAATAATTGATCAATGCAAGTAGGGAGGTAACTGAAAATAGAATATCTAACCCAAAGAATATTTACATCAAGTTGGACAAAGTTCTAAACTGACATGCCATAAAGATGCAGGCATCAAAATCAGAAAGGATGCCTTTGTATGACAATCAGAACTTAATAATCAACAAGATGAAATTTAACAGGGATAAATGTGAATACAAATGCCTCAACACAAGATGAGTTAGATAAAGTTTTACATGAAACTAGTTTGATACAGAATATAAATCCACTAATGGGGTCCAAAAGAACTACTAAGAAACTACTAAAAGTTGTTAGTAAGACCTCAAGTATCAACAGACATGATAGCTCAAATAAAGGTTGCTTAAGGGGCTTCCCTGGTGGTCCAGTGGTAAAGAATCCGCCTTCCAATGCAGGGGACACAGGTTCTATCTTTGGTCGGGGAACTAAGATCCCACATGCTGCAGGGCAACTAAGCCCGCAGGCCACAACTAAAGAGCCTACATGCTGCAAACTACAGAGCCCACATGCTCTGGAGCCCGCACGGCACAACTAGAGAGGCCTGCGCACTGGAACTAGAGAGAAGCCCGCGCCACAATGAAGACCTGACACAGTCAAAAAAATAAAGAAATTAAATAAATAAAAGGGTTGGTTAAGAGTTTTTATAAGGTCACCATACATATACATGTGCACAAACACAAAATAATAGTAATAATAAAAGGGGCTGGGAGGAACCTTTGAGAGATGATAGATGTCTATGGTCTTGGTGATAGTTTCATGGATGTGTATTTATTCCCCGAATCACCCAGTCATACACATTTAGTATGTACAGCTTTTCATGTCAATCATACCTTAATAAAGTGGTTTTTAAAAAGCAGTTTTACAAAGAATCATGAATGGATGAATTACTGGATGAGATCAAAGGTACTATAAGCCCAATTCTGGGCACCAGGTTTTTCAGACTAAAGTATGCTCAAAAAAGGGTTATAAAAATGATCTATACCAAATTTCTTCAAATCTGAAACAAAAGATTGTTGTACATTCCTCTAAGGAAGAAAAGGTAAAATCACTGTCAAACCATCACATTTTTTATCACTCAGATTTATGTTAAACGTTTTGAAAGGCCTTATTCTTACTTATTAGACTTAGGTTTTATCCCCTATCACTCCTGTGAATACATAAAAAGGAAAAAAGGCAAATAAAATAATTAATCTATTCCTTAAACTTTACACTCAGACCCCTTATTGTATCCAAGGTGCTAATGTCCATTATATTTCCACACAATACCATCCATCCCCTGTTGCGTACCAAGAATCCTACTAATAATGCAGCATTTCTTAAAAGCAAAACGAAACAAGCCATAAAATAACTGAAAACCACTGCTACTGGTTCTTAACTTTCTCCTTACCTATTTAAAACTGGCTTACCTTTCTTCCCTCCTTATCAACTTTACTGAGTAATGGAGCAGATCTACGTTTGATTTCTGCTTTGGGAATGTGGCTAAACACATGTGATTCATCGCTTTTCCTACTCTCTCACATAATCATTTTATTCCTAGCTGATAAGAGTGTTCTGCCATTATTTCTAGGATTTTCTTGCAAACCACGGACATTCAGTCTTCTGATGTTGGCACTTTTACTGTTCAGTCATGCACAACTAGGTGATAAGTGCTGCTTGGAGAACGAAGATCATAGGACATCATGGATGATAGAATGCATTCCAATTTCAGATGTGTTAAATGTTGAAATATGCTAATTGAAAACTATATAAGGAACATTTGCAAACTGGGGGGATGGAGAACAAGAAAAGACGACTTAAGGAGGACATAAATCAATGTAATTTTAACAAAAGTAGATGAGGTAAGATGATTATTTTCTGTAATTTCTGAGAAAAGAACTAGAGTTAAGTGAAGGAATTACAGACCACCATTAGAATTCACAGAAAAGAACTTGACCAAATTTGGGTTAATACAAAACGGCCCTTCCTATAGAGATTTGTTAAGTCCATTCTGTAAAGAGTCTGACACGACCACTTACAGAATCTTAGATTTCTGAATGATGTACCAGGATGATTAGATAATTCAAAGGTGTATTTAAGTTCCTTAACTTGTTCTAGTACCTCTGCAGAATATGACAACTATAATCTCTCTGGAGCAAACATTAAATAACTGCTGAAAAATATTTAGCTTGCTGTTATTCACCTATTTTAACATCCTATAATGAAAAAGTGGTGCAGTAAGAGACATATATGGAAGCTTCTTCAATTGTATGCATAATCCTTTATTTCATAAATTAAGTGATATTAAGAGAGATAAAGAGGTCTGTATTTCTTATTAAAAATGAACTCAGTACCAACTCAGGATTGCACTAAGAAGAAATCTATTAAATTCCAAAATTATATTTAAACTTCCCAAGTCACATTTGCTAAAGGCATCAAGGAAAGAGGAAGTTCACCAGAAATAAACATATGAGATAATGGAATGAAAAAGAAAGGGACTATGTACACTTGACCAAACACGAGAAGTATACAAACTAGTAAAAACAAATAGTAAGCAATTTAGTATTCACTATCTATTACTTTATTTGAATTTTACAACTGTACTACAAAGCAGGTAAGACCATTATCCACATTTTACAAATCAAAAAATCAAGGCTTAGGAGGGTTAACAACTTGCTCATAATGATTCAGGAAATAAATGATAAAACTAGAACAGTTCAGTAATTTCTGCCTTAAAAAAAACACATTTTACCCACACTGAAATACTGTTTCAAGCTTGTATTCAGGGACAGTCTAATTATCAATAAGAACAGATGAATTCTGGCCGACTACTAAGTATTAAGCCCTGTACTAATTGCTTTGCATCAATTATCAGTTAATTCTTTTAATAACCCTATGAGACAGGTACCATTTATTATCCCTACTTTATAGAAGAGAAAATGGAGCACAAGAAAGTAAAGTAATATGACCATGGTAACACAGCTAGCTTAAGTTCATTACAACATTGTCCTAGCCCAAACTAAGGTCCTACTATGGATCAAGGCTCCAACTGTTTGCATCAACAGAAATGAAATCATTTCAGACAGGAATATAAATTCTGTACAAATGTCTTAAGCAATAATCAAATTCACTTATAAAAGTCAAGTTTGGAGTGGAAAAAGTAATTTATCTGATAAATTTTTCGCTCTTTTTCCTTAGAAATATCTGATCTGCAACTTAAAGTAAAATTATAAAATGTCTTGCTTCTGGCCAAAACTAATAATTAATATTTTAAAAGAAAAATTTAAAAACAAATGTATCTGAATGTTGAGTGTAAGATGAAGAGTGGCATAAAGAATATATCAACAACTAACAACTGGAGAGTTATCTTCATAGTATAAAATATGACCTATGCAAGTAGTTATTAAGTACTGATAGTCATATTAGCATAGTCTATTAATAAGACTCATTTTCCTACAAAATTACTATTTTTTTTTTAAACATAAGACCTCTCTAGAGCAATAAGCAAATGCTACCTATCAAAGACTTAGACTGCCTTTGCAAAACTGGGAAAAACCTAACAAAGACCTAAATGTATATTCTAAATGAGCTAAAGCCAGGACACTACTTTTAACCTTAAGGTTAGTTTCTTTGGGGCACTGCAGGAGTTATTAAGATATTCATTGCTTTGGAGCCTTAGTATTACTCTGCACTTTCATCACAGATGACACCATTCCCAAAACTATTTTCTTACTGACACACTTATTGTAATAATAAAAAACTGATGACACAAATGGCAGTCCTGGACAATCAACGGAAAGTAAACATTTTTACAAACGATAAACTGGGAGTATATATTTACAAAACAAGGGATTAAAAAATCATTGCCCTTAACATACACAACTCTGTTACCATCAATAAGAAAAGACATTCTAATGGAAATATAAACATGGCCACTAACAGAACTCAACACAGATAACATAATTGGATGTTCAACTTCATTAGTATATGAAGAAAGTGCACATTAAAATGAAACATTCTGCTCATCAGATGAATGACAAAGAGCAGCTGTACGCAATGTTAAAAGGGTGTGAAGAAAAGGGTACTCTCATGCTACTGTTGGGAACAGAATTAGTATTATTTCTCTGAAGGTCAATTTAGTAGTTCTTATCAAATCAAAAACGCAAACATAATCTCTTGATCCTGAAGTTTCACTCTACAAAATCCCATTTGTATAGCTGCAAAGACTGTACAAGGATAGTCTCTTCCAGATTACTAACAGTGGTGACAAGATAGAGATAAATCAATAACCCCCCCCAATGACAGTTCAATTACGGTCCATTCATACTACAAACTCTTATACAGGTCTTTTTTTTTTTTTTGCGGTACACGGGCCTCTCCCTGTTGTGGCCTCTCCCGTTGTGGAGCACAGGCTCTGGACACGCAGGCTCAATGGCCATGGCTCACGGGCCCAGCCGCGGAGCGGCATGTGGGATCTTCCCGGACTGGGGCACGAACCCATGTCCCCTGCATCGGCAGGCGGACTCTCAACCACTGCGCCACCAGGGAAGCCCAGGTCTATTTTTAATATAATGAAAAATGTCTAAGATGCAGCACTAAATAAAAAAAGCAAAACACTAACAAATGATGTAGCAGCACAATAGATACTGAAAATATCTGAAAGGCAAAAACAAAACAAAACAAACCCCCAAAACAAAAACCTGGGGTATAAGGAAAACAAATGCACATGTATAATTATCAAGAGAGCAATTATCAAGAGAGCTAATATACTTTTCAGATTCAAAAAAGCTAGTCAACCATTGGGTTGTGAATTAATTCAGTACATTCAAACTCAAAATGTAAACATTTATACAATGTATAAGCTCAACTGAACAAAACTGAAAGAGAAAAAAATGACTAAATCCAAAGACTAAGATAGAAAAAATCCCCTCACTACTCTACTCTAAGTAAGGAAAATAACCACAGACATAGAACAGATTCACAACCAATTTCAAAATTTCGAGGAAATGATTTCCTCCCAAACCACTTCACCAAAATTCACCCAGAAGAAACACGTCACACTTGAATATTCCAATTACCATAGACGCAATTGAAAGATACCAAACCAGATGATTTTACAGAACCTTATGCAACCTTTAAATAACAGAGGATTACAATATTATTTCAGATCATAGAAAGAGATGAAAAGCTCTTTATCAGTTACAAAACTCAACAGAAAAGGTATCAAAAAAAGAAAAGCAGCCAATGTTACTTATAAATATAAATGAAAGAATTTAAATAAAAGCCAAGAGAATCCTCAGTATATACACTCTGACAAAGTAGGATTTATTGTAGAAGGGCAAGGGTAGTTCAATATTGGGATATCTATAAAAGAAAGTATATCTATTAACAAATTGAAAAAAGAAAACACACATGATCACACTAATAGACTTGGTACGATCAAATTACATCCTGAATATCATGACAATTCATAAGTCTTCAAAAAATAAAAACAAAAAAATCCTCAAATAATACAATAATAAAGAGAAAAACATTTAAATGATAGCTTATCAAAGGCCAATAAAAATTATCCTAAAGCCACTTCCATTAAAATCATGACCAAAACATAAGTCTGCAATCACTATAATTTGACAAATACACTATGGCAATAAAATTAATGACTGGTATTAAGATTGGGAAAGAGATAAATTCTCCTGCCTTTACTGCTAAAGACTCAAATAAAAAAAACAAACAAACTAATTATCCAGTGCCTCTGGTAATCTACCTGGCTATAAGATAAACATACAAAAATTTTTGAATGACAATAACTAGCTTGTAATAAAAATGGGAAAAATATTCTGTTTACAATATAACAAGTTTTTATAAGGTAAAAAGAAATAAAAATAACTATCATAACTGTCTGTCCCACCTAAATAGAAAGAGGGACTTGTATATTGATAAAGAGTTAACAGATAAAGAACATATCCTCAACATATATGCATTTATTTGCAACTGAGCCTTGAAATACAGAGCAAAAACAGAAAAATATGGGAGAAAAAGATGACTCATCCCTTCAAGTTAAAGATTTTAATATACCCCTCTCCTTAGATGAAAGATATGTCAAGATAGAGAAAAACAAAATAACTTTAAATTATTAGCACAAAAAACTCCTAAAATTGGTGTTGACATAGAACATAAAGGAAGCTTTAATAAACTGCAAAGAATCAACATCTTATAGACTGTGCTTTCTGATCATAATGCAAAAAGGTATACCTTATAAAAAATAAGTCTCTCAAAGGCATGATCAATGAAAGAAACAATTGATAGGATGGACTTAAGTAAAATTAAAAACCTCTGCTGTGCCAAATGCAGTTAAAAGAATGCAAAAAGCCACAAACAGAAATTATTTGCAAAAGACACATCTGTTAAAGTACTGTTAACCAAAATATATAAAAACTCTTTAAACTTATCATTAAGAAAAATGAGTAGGGACTTCCCTGGTGGTGCAGTGGATAAGGGTCTGCCTGCCAATGCAGGGGACTCGGGTTCAATCCCTGGTCTGGGAGGATCCCACATGCCAGAGAGCAACTAGGCCCATGCACCACAACTGCTGAGCCTGCGCTCTAGACTCCGTGAGCCACAACTACTGAAGCCTGCGGCCTTGAGGTGGTGCTCCGCAACAGGAGAAGCCACTGCAAGGAGAGGTCCGCACAATGCAATGAAGAGTAGCCCCCGCTCAACACAACTAGAGAAAGCCTGCGTGCAGCAACGAATACCCAACGCTGCCAAAAATAAATAAAATTAAATCTGTAAAAAGAGTAAAAAATCTGGGCACCTCAACAAAAAAAGACATAGATACAAGTAAGCATATGAAAAGATGCTCAACATCATACACTACTACAGAGTTGCAAATTAAAATGAGATGCACCACACACCTATTTAAACGCCAAAAAAATCTAGAACACCAACAATACCAAATGTTAGTGAGGATGTGAAGCGACAGGAACTCTCATTCATTGCTGGTGGGAAGTCAAAATGGTACAGCCACTTTGGAAGACAGTTTGGTAGTTTCTTACAAAAGTATATATACTATTACTATATGATCAAGCAATCGTGCTCCTTTATGTTTACCCAAATGTGTTGAAAACTTAAGTCCACACAAAAACCTGTACATTTTAGCAGCTTTAGTCATAATTGCTAAAAACTAGAAGCAACCAAAATGTCTTTTAGTAGCTGAATGGATAAACAAACTGTGGCATGTCCAGACAACAAAATATTATTCACCTCTATTATAATTATTTTGTTATTCAGTGCTAAAAAGAAATGAGCTATCAAAGAAAAGAAATGGAGGAAAATTAAGTGAATGAAGCCAATCTGAAAGGGTCACATACTGTATGATTCCAACTATATGACATCAGGAAAAGGTAAAACTATGGAGACAGTAAAAAGACCAGTGGCTGCAGGGGTTGTGGGGGGAGATGGGGAGAGGGATGAAGAGACAGAGCACAGAGGACTTTTAGTGCAGCGAAACTATTCTGTATGACACTATCATGAGGGATACACGTCACCAAACATTTGTCAAACTCATAGAATGCATAACACCAAGAGTGAAACTTAATGCAAACTGGACTTTGGGTGATAATGATGTGTCAATGTATGTTCATCAACTGTAGTAAACATACCACTCTGGGGAGAGATGTTGATAGAAGGGAAGGCTGTATGTATGAGGGATAGGGGGTATTTGGGAACTCTCTACTTTGCACTCAATCTAAAATTTCTCTAGGAAAAAAAAAAGTCAATTTGGAAAAAAAAAAATCTGACATCTGGAAACCAAAAAAACCAACCACTTAATACCTAATAAAAAAAGAAATCAAATGAGGAAAAAAGAAAAGATATTGAGAGCCGAATAACAACAAAAATTCTTTATGTCAAAACTTAAGGGACTTCCCTGGAGGTGCCATGGTTAAGAATCTGCCTGCCAGGACTTCCCTGGTGGAGCAGTGGTTAAGAATCCGCCTAGCAAAGCAGGGGACACAGGTTCAATCCCTGGTCTGAGAAGATCTCACATGCCACGGAGCAACTAAGCCCATGCGCCACAACTACTAAGCCTGCGTGCCACAACTACTGAAGCCCGTGCGCCTAGAGCCTGTGCTCCTCAGCAAGATAAGCCACTGCAATGAGAAGCCCACGCACCGCAACGCAGAGGAGCCCCCGCTCGCTGCAACTAGAGAAAGCCTGCACACAGTAGCAAAGACCCAACAGAGCCATACATACATACATACATAAATAAGTTTATTTAAAAAAAACAAAAAAAAAAAAAACGTAAGCAGCACAGTTAAGGATGTCTGAAAACCAGTGAGCTAAGGACTCAAATTAAAATTAAAAGGACTCAAGATGCTAGAAAAAGACCAAGAGAGTAAGTAATCAAGAAGGAAGTAAAGATGACAACAGAAATTGAATAGTTACCCTCTCCCCTCTTCAAAAAAACCCCAAAAACGGACAATGATAGCAATTATGATTTCTAACTCTATGCTAAACAATTATTAAACCTCAATAACATAGATAAAAATCTGGAAAAAACATGAAATTATTAGAAGCAATTGAAAACTGGAATAGCCCAATAACCACTAAGGAAATTGAAATGGTAATGCAAAACCATTATCCTCAAAATCTATTGGAGCCAAACTAAACTTTAAAAGCTTTTGCACAGCAAAGGAAACCATTCACAAATCAAAAAGACAATCTACTGAATAGAAGAAAATATTTGCAAATGATATGACCAATGAGGGGTTAATATCCAAAATATAAACAGCTCATACAACTCAACATCAAAAACAAAAAAATGAACAAAAAAACAAAACAACAACAGAAAACAACCCAATAAAAATTGGGCAGAAGACTCGAATAGACATTTTTCCAAAGAGGAAATGCAGATGGCCAACAGGCACATGAAAAGAGATGTTCAACATCAGTAATCAATCATCAGGGAAATGCAAATCAAAATCATAATGAGATATCATCTCACACATGTCAGATGGCTATCATCAAAAAGAATGCAAATAACAAATGTTGGCAAGAACGTGGAGAAAAGGGAACTCTAGTAAATGCTGGTGGGCATGTAAACTGGTACAGCCACTGTGGAAACTAGTATGGAGGTTTCTCAAAAAACTAAAAACAGAACTACCATATGACACAGCAATTCCACTCCTGGGTATATATTCAAAGAAAATAAAAACACTAGTTTGAAAAAATACATGCACCCCTACGTTCACAGCAGCATTATTAACAATTGCCAAGATAAGAAAGGAACCTAAATGTCTATCAACAAATGAATGGATAACGAAGGTGTGATACACACACACACAATGGAATACTACTCAGCCATAAAAAAGAATGAAATTTTGCCATTTGCAGCAACATGGATGGACTTTAAGGGCATTATGCTAAGTGAAATATGTCACACAGAGAAAGACAAATACTGTATGATATCACTTACATGTGGAATCTAAAAAATACAACTAGTGAAGATAACAAAGAAGAAGCAGACTCACAGATACAGAGAACAAAGTGGTGGTTACCAGTGGGGAGAGGGAAGGGGTGAGGGTCAATACAGGTGTAGGGGATTAAGCGGTACAAAGTGTTTTGTATAAAATAAACTACAAAGATATATTGTACAACATGGGGAATACAGCCAATATTTTACAATAACTAAATGGAGTATAAATTTTAAAAACTGTAAATCACTATATTGCACACCTGTAACATATATTATTATACAGAAACTATACTTTAATTTTAAAAAAAGTGTTAGGTCCAGTCAGTTTTTAGTTGTGTTCTATCAAGCATTAAGAAATGTTACTTATTAAGTTGTTCTAAGGACCAGAAAAGAGAGATTATTCTCCAGAAACAAGCAACCTAAAAAAGATACTAGCAAACTAAATTCAGAAGAAATTAAACACACGTGTATGCACATATACATACCACTAAATACACATAATGAATAACTAGGGTTCATGTTCGTGATGTAAAGATGGCAATGTCAGAAAACTTATCCATGTACTTTCACATTAACAGAGTAGAAAGAAATATCATATGATCATCTTAGTTGACGTGGAAAAAACACTGAAGAATTTAAAAAATAAGTACATATTGAACACTATCAGCAAACCAGGAATAGAAGAAAGCTTCAACTTAACATAGACTGCATACCAAAAAACTATAGTAAACATCATATTTAATGGAGAAATTTTAAACTTATTCCCTTTAGGAGAGGAAAGAAGACAAGATGCCAGTTTATCACTGCTACCACTCACCATAGCACTATAAGTTCTGCCTGAAACAATAATAGTAGACACAAATATGAGGACCAGAAGAGAAGGAGCCAAAACTGTCATTTGAGGGTAGTAGTATTACACAGAAAACTCACTAAGCAACAAGAGTTCAGCAAGCCTGCTGGATAAGCACATAGAAAAATGATAACATAAAGCACAACAAATTCAAAATGGCTCCAAATCTTATACAGTATCTGTAATCTAACAGAATGAAGAATGCACAGTATTTAATGGAGAATATTTAAAACTCTATCATAAAACAGACTTAAAAGAAGACTGAACTACAGCAGCTGGCCCTCCATATCAATGAATTCAACCAACCATAGATTGAAAATATTTTAAAAATTCCAGAAATCTCCAAAAAGCAAAACTTGAACTTATTGTAATCTGGCAACTTTACACATTTACATGGTATTATTGCACTTAGCTTTATTGTGTTTCGCAGATTATTGCCTTTTTAAAAAATTGAATGTTTGTGGAAACACTCTGTGAAGCAAGTCTATTAGCACCACTTTTCCAACAGCATTTGCTCACTTTGTGTCTCTGTGCTACATTTTGGTTACTGTTACAATATTTCAAACGTTTCATTATCATATTTGTAATAGTGATCTGTGATCAGTAATCTTTAGATTATGACTTGCTAAAGGCTCAGATGATTGGTTAGCATTTTCTCACAATAAAGTATTTTTAAATTAAGGTATATACATTGCTTTTTTAGACATAATGCTATTGCACACTTAATAGCCTACAGTGTAGTGTAAACATAACTTTAATATGCACTGGGAAACCAAAAAATTCGTGACTGACATTCACTTTATTGCAGTGGTCTGGAACTGAACCAATAACTGAGGTAGGCCTGTAGTGAGCACCTCAACCTGCACAGCACTGGCACCAGGTGCTATGCAGAAAAAGCTATTTCTGTTTAGAAAGCCTGTCAGAATGACTGACTAGAGAGATCCAAACAGTCAATTTCTTCTAATAAATGTCAAGGCCACTAATACCTGAATTTTTGACTCCAGAAGGCAAAAAGAATGGCGAGGACAGCAGAGGAAACCTAGGGAAGTGGCTCTCTTGGATCTGCTTGACCACAGATTAAATACACAGGAATTTCTCTTGCCAGGTACATATTCATAGCCTGAATTACATAGAATGTTCATTAGAGTTCTGGTTAGAACCATGTTTTGCTATCCTTAAACCACCACTCATTGTAAGGGAGTCTAAAAGGACGTTATAGTAATTCTGAACTAGTTCCTCATGTTTAGGAATAGAAAGCAAGTGGGACTACATCAAACTGAAAAGCTTCCACACAGTAAACAGAGTGAAAATATAACCTCTGGAATGGAAGAAAATATTTGCAAACCATAATAAGGGGTTAATATCCACAATATATAAGAAACTCCTACAAATCAACAGCAAAATACCACAAATAATCCAATTAAAGAATGGGCAAAAAAGACATACAAATGGCCAACAGGTATATAAAAAGATACTCAACATCACTAAGCATCAGAGAAACGTAAATCAAAACCATAATGAGATTTCACCTCACACTCGTCAGGATGGCCATTATCAAAAAACCAAGAAATAACCAATGTTGGCAAGGATGTGTAGAACCTGGAACCCTCCTACACTGTTGGTGGGAATGTAAATTGTATAGCCACTATGGAACAGTATGGAAGTTCCTATAAAAAGTTCATTGAAGCATCTTTTTTTTTTTGCGGTATGTGGGCCTCTCACTGTTGTGGCCTCTCCCATTGCGGAGCACAGGCTCCGGGCGCGCAGGCTCAACGGCCATGGCTCAGGGGCCTAGCCGCTCCGCGGCATGTGGGATCTTCCCAGACCAGGGCACGAACCCGTGTCCCCTGCTTCGGCAGGCAGACTCTCAACCACTGTGCCACCAGGGAAGCCCTGAAGCATCATTTTTAATAGCTAAGATATGGAAATAACCTAAGTGTACATGGATGAATGGATAAAGATATATATAAAATGCACATACACACAAGGAAAACTATTCAGCCATAAAAAAAAGAATGAATGAAATCTTGCCATTTACAACAGCATGGATGGACCTTGAAGGCATTATACTAAGTGAAATAAGCCATAGAGAGAAAGACAAGTATTGTATGATCTCACATGCAGATTCTGAAAAACGAAACAAAAAACCCAAGTTCATAGACACAGAGAACAGACTGATGATTGCCATAGGGGAGGATGGTTTGGGGGTGTGGGAGAAATGGGTGAAGAGGGTCAAAATCTACAAACTTTTAGCTATAAAATAAGTAGGTCATGAGGGATAAAATGTACAGCATGGTGACTATAGTTAGTAATACTGTATTACATCTTTGAAGAGTAAAGTCCTCCTCACACACACACACACACACAATTTTGTTACTATGTGTGGTGATGGGTTAACTACTTATTTTTGGTAAGCATTTTGTAATGTATACAAATATTGAACCGCTGCATTATATACCTGATACTAATACTGTATGTCAATTATAAAATAAGGATGAAGATCAAGAAAAAACACACAAAAAAGCTACACAAAAAAATTTCATAAGCTTTTCCCAATATATGTGTCTTAGGACATATATCCAAGTAAGCACCTACTGGGGAGGGTGGACTGGAGTAAAGGGAAAAAGAATAAAGGGAAGAATAAAGGGAAAAAATATGAGGGAACCGCCATGGATCAACAATAATGACCATAGCCTGAAAAGCACAAGTAACTGAAATTTGTGTACCTGAAATCAAAAAAGAATAAAACAACAGCAAGTTTTCAATTAAATACACAATATTTTTGGATGGGAAAGTCTAATTGAAAAGTATGAATATGTCAGTTCTCTTAAAATGGAAAGAATTAAATTAATCCCAGATAAAAACACAATTTTTGCCTTTTGAGCATGTCTCTGTGTGTGTATTTAAAGACTGCTTTTCGTGGGGGACAGGGAAATTCATATGCTAATATCTGAAAACAGCAAAGGACATAATGAAAAGAGAAACCATAAAAGACTTGCCTTATTAAATATTAAATCTACTCTAATCAGAAAATGGTGTAATATTGAATTAGAATGGAAAAGAAAACCCAGAAATGGATGTAAGAATATGTGAGAATTTAATAGATGACAAAAAAGATGTTTCAATTAAGTGAGAAAAAAACATAGTTTGACAGACAACTGACACAACCAAAATATTAATCATGGTGGTTCCCTCATGGTAGAAAAACTTAGGGTAATTTACTTTCTTCTTTTTAACTTAAGTCTGCTTCATTTTCCTCCCAGTGAGCCCATATTATTTAAGTAAGCAGGAAAAACATGAAGCTATTATTAGTCAAAAACAAAAAAAGACACTTACAATGGAAGAATACCAAATGGATATTTTATAACTATTCAATTTTAAAGCAAAAGATAAAAGTTTGAAATATTTAAATACAGGTCACAATTAAAAGTCTTTCACCCCAAATTTAAAATACTAACATACTTAAAATTCATTCACAGATTTCTGCATTTTCTCAACCATATGAGAAAAACAGCTACCTCTCAGGACTACTGTTTAGATGAAATTAGATTACACACATAAACTCTTCACCGAGCTTTAAGGAATTAAAAAAAAAAACCTTGGTGATTCCCATATCTCTGATTAAGTCCCACAAAAATCAGATTTTAAAATAGATTATTCAAACAAATTTTCAACCATTGGCACAGAAAATAAAGGAAAAGGGATCAACTTAGTAGATAATCTTCAAAACAGAAATAAGCATCAACGTAGTAGGCTAAAGAAGTATAATGAAATAAATATATTCCAAAGGTACTTACTGCACCGGATGTTGTACCTAAAAAAAAATTTTTTGGAACAATATTACAATGTGATAAATCATGCTCTCCTTAGGTTAACAGTGTTAAAATATTTATTCATACTATTTTTTCCTCCTCATCCCATCAGACTAAATATCCTAAGACTGTCCCATATCACCTATGTACGCTCTCTTTCCCACAAGAAAAACATCGATAGTGCAAAGCACTTTCAGAATTAAGTTGGCACTTTGAACTTTCAATGGGCAAACTCACTTGGGAGCTGTTTGAGCAGTATTCACACCCTTGCCTTTTGTTTCTCCTTTTCTTGCTAAATAGGTGTTTATCTTAACTAATTCCTGTTTCTCTGCTATACTGCTGAAGTACAGTAATGTGTCAGAACTCTGATTCTATGCTTTAGATTTCTGACAAGTTTAATTATCTAGGTTCCAAACACATGCTGTACAATACAGAATCCTTTAGCCACCACGTATGCCTGTTTAACATTTAAATTAATTAAGATTAAATAAAATTTTAAAATTCAGTTCCTCCTTTGCACTAGCCACATTTCAAGTACTCAATAATTACATGTGGCTGTGTTTACTGTATACAACACTACAGATTACAGAACATTTCTACACTTACAGAAAGTTCTATTAGATGGTACTGTCCTGAACTACTATCAAAGCCATCTTAAGACAAAAGGGGAAATCCCTATTAGTCACAAAGTTCATATGAATAATCTTTAATTTAGGAAACTAGTAGCTTAAAACTATATGTAAAAAAAACAAGAGACTGTAAAAAGGAAACAACTAAGTACATATATACTGAGAGCAATAAAAAAAAAAGCTAGTATGGACCATCAATAATAGAGTCAAAGCATTTAAAAGTAACTAAAAAAAAAACTTTAAGGTAATTTTCCAGGATTATTTAGGGTAATAGTAACCACCTCTAGATATCTAAATAAGCTAAAATACTATTCTAAGGTATTGATATATCAGGGGTATTGATATATCAGAACATCATTACAGCTTAAATAATGAAATCTGTGAAACATCTTAAAAAGATCAGTTATGGCCCATATAAACCTCCAGGAAAGCACGTAGTGCATTTTAAACATATTTCGACCCATAATGTTCAAAAAAAAAAGTTTTGGCATAATCATGGGACAAAGTTCACCATCTGGAATATTAAATTACATGGAACATTACTTACTCATGTATAACTGAAGCGTTATTATATGTTAAAGTCACACTAATCATAATAAACACTTATTGGTAACCAGCTGAAAAAAATATATTATCACAGGGCTTACAAACTGCAATGACTATAAGGACCAAGCAGGTATCAGAAAAATGACTGAAGTAGTCCAGAAGTCTGAGAGCACATGCTCGATATCTGAAGTATGGAGTTGCTACCCATTCCACAATGTTTGCTGACTGCAAATATGGACTCAATCAGAATTTTCCATTCAAATATTCTCTGAGTATCTACTGTGTTGAGAAAGACCACTGTAAATAATAAAAGTTCAGATCATCCAACTTTTCAAGATAAATTAAATTTTTGTATGGAATGATAAATTCAATCTTTATGTAAGCCTGCAGACTTTAAATGTCAGCAACTAATTATAAAATTTAAAAACATCCCGTGGGCCAAAGTATATCTGAAGACCAAATCTGGTCTCAGAACTCCAATATCTAAAATTGTGATAATTTCTTATGGATTTCCATTTTCCATTGCTTAAAAAAAAAAAAGAATCAGGAGCTGATTATAGTGCCCAAGAGACACTGTTTTATTCCTCACTGTAACACGGTTGCTACTGTCCAAATTAAGTCTAATATATATCACCATAAATGGTATACATACCTGCTGCTACATCCATATTATTTACTCCTGGCTGTAAGAATAAAAATGAAATTAGTAACATTCACCTTGCTTAAACTGTATTTTATATACGATTCTCTTAAAGCATAATCAGTCCCCTCTATGTATCAATTCTCTAGCCACCGACTCAAAGATTCTTGGTTAAGTTTTAGTGATCTCAGTTCCCTGAGCTTGCTATAAATTGTAAAAAAACAAAAACCAAAAAACATTGCAGTAATCTGGGACTACTGAAGCACTTTAATCTTAAGTGTTTTATTTATATAATTATCGGTTATATAAAGATCCACAACCCTTTACCCACAATTCTAAGATCCAAAAACCTCTGAAAAACAAGCTTTGTTTTTTTTTTTTTAGTTTGGCACCAAAACTCATCAGTGGCAAAACCTATCCTGAATGATATGAACTGTTTACAGTCTTATTTATCCCACATCAGAATGAGTATCTTTAAGTTCTGCTTTAGAAATATTGTGTTAGAAATTAAAGTGCACTGCCCAAGATCCCGTGGGAAATTTTTACATAATTATTATATACTATATGCAATGTATTACTTTATAATATAAAAAAAATTTTGAAATGTATCTGGCCCTAGGGGTTTTGGATACGACACTGAAAGCCTACCCCAGTGGAGTATGCCACATCTGTTCATTATAACTAAGTCATGCTAACTTGAATATCATAATGATTTCTATATTGCTATACCACCCAATAAGGGTGATAAGAGTATTCAAAGATTTTCTAAGTAATGTGCCACAGCTGAAGTCTCATGAAATGTGGATTTCAAATGAAATCTTCTGATTTCTAAATTTAGGATCTAGTATTAAATCACATCCTATCAATTTTTAATTAGTATATGGTAAAGCAAATGTCTGCTCTTTAAGATTAGAACGCTACAAGAGCAATAAAGTGCTTTTGGCTAACGAATTATGCTTTTTAGAATTCTAGACTTGTTTAATGTAGAATTAATTTAATAACTAAGGATGTACAACAATTATAATATAAATATAGGAAAAAATGTAAATGCCTGGATTCAAGAAACTAAAAATAAAAGTTCATGTAATTCCCATCGTGTAGTACTTGGGAGGCACTTAAAAAGCTAACATGATTGCCTACAACATACGTATGTTATCTCATAGACAAAAGAAATCAAAACATCACAGAAAACAGTTACTTTCACAAGATTACCGGTAAGGCAGGCTGCATGGAAGCCTGAGACATATGAGACATCATCATTCCAGGCATTACTGAAGACATCATTCCAGGCATCTAGAACAAAAGTAAAAAAAGATTACTATATAAGACCAAAGCACCTAACAGGATTTTAAGAATCTATCTGGTTATTAAAACTAATATGTACAACTTAGGATTAAAACCCAGTGAATACTATACTACATGAATAGTATGCTTAGTAAGTGCTTGTTGAATGAATGAAGTATTTTTTAATGACCTATTTTAATACTTACGTCATTATTTATATGTATTGTCAATAATTATTTTAATACATTTAAAAGTTTAGACTATTGTATGTTATTTGTAACTTTAAATTTAAGAATATTAATTTCCTTTAAATTTTAACTCAACACCCATGTTTTTCTCTTCTTTGGAGCAAGGCAAAAAAAAATTTTCAGTGTTTCTCACCTTTGATTTTTAATATCTGATTAAATAATTTTTATAGCCATCTGGTCTTTTTAAAATTTCTAGCTCAAAGGTGCTTATAATTCAGTGACTTTAAACAAATACATAAAAAAACAGACTTTTCTAACTCAAGTCATCTATGCTCTCTCTTATAAAGAAAAACTTAATAAAGCACATACACACATGCATATCTGGGGAAAGAATATATTAGTTTGGGGGCTTAAACTCATCTACCAATAACTGTTATCCAAATCTATGAATCAATCTTCACTACTTAGTATGAATAAAAATCATTAAGATTAACATAAATTTCCAAAGGATTCTGACGCCATGTTCACATATATTAGTATAATCTCACATCATAACTTTAATCTTAATATGAACGAATGTAAGGAAAACATGAAGGGAGATAAAATTATACAAAACAATCATAGGTCCTGGAACAAGGTAACCAGTTATTCAACAGTTTTAAATTAAATGAACAATCTGAGAAACAGGAACAACAAAAAAGAAATAAGCATATTGGTCAACAGGAATATATAAAGCCTACTTAAGGTAGAAAACACTTGAACACTGACGTTTATTATTTTTGAAAGTCAACTCATGAAGCAAAACCAGGCTAAATGATCATTAAAATGAAGTAGCATGGTACTAATGGATGAAAAAACCAAAAAGCCTTTTTGTTCCACAAAACATTCAATAAATTGTTTAAACATCACTAAACAAGAACTTGACTAGAAGTGTGACTAGAACCTGAAATACAGGTCAAATAATAGTTGACAAAAATAAAGTGCAGAATTTGAAAACAAAGCAGTGACAAGCCTCTACAACTCAGACTAACAGAATGAGAACTAGGCTTTTTCCCCTTCTCCCCTCAACAGATATACCCTCACAATTAATTCTGCTTTAGGCTAATAGCAAATATGTTTGAATTCTTTTAAGAACTAAGTAATTATGGGGGGAAGCACGGTGGGCAACAGAGAGAAATGGCCTGCTATTAAAATGGTCTGCATATAAAATCAGAAGCTAATAACATGTCCAAAAACTAGACTTCTAATCTAAATGGAGAACCTGAAATTTGAAAACTTAAGAGAAAAATGAATCAAAGTATTTTCTCATAAGAATTAAAAACTGTGGGGGGAAGGATAAACTGGCAGTATGGGATTAACAGATGCACTCCACCATACATAAAATAGATAAACAATAAGGATTTACTGTATAGCACAGGGAACTATATTCAGTATCTTGTAATAAACTATGAGAAAGAATCCAAAAAAAGAATATAGATACATACATATATATGTATAACTGAATCACTTTGCTGTACACCTGAAACTAACATAATATTGTAAATCAACTATACTCCAATTAAAAGAAAAGAAAAAGAAATTCCACATTAAGCAAATATCAAAACTATGACTACAAGGACTTTGTGGCAACATGAAAAATGCTTCTGACTCCATGTTAAGAGAAAAAAGTCACAATCAAAATTGTGTGTACAGGGCTTCCCTGGTGGCGCAGTGGTTGAGAGTCCGCCTGCCAATGCAGGGGACACGGGTTCGTGCCCCAGCCCGGGAAGATCCCACGTGCTGCAGAGTGACTGGGCTCCAAAAAAAAAAAAAAAAAAAAAAATTGTGTGTACACTACGATTAAAATTTTTAAACAGAGATGTACATACAATAAAATTTGGAATAAAATATACCAAAAATGATAATAGTTACATTAGGGAGATGGAATATGGGTTATTTATTTTTCATTCTACTTTTCAAACTTTCTGGAATGATGTATTTAAAACTAAACGTAAATTAAAAGAATTCTGTGCTAAATCTTAAAAAAAGAATTAAAGACATTTAAAAAGGGGGTAAAATCTCCATCAGGCAACACAGCATTTCCACACGATAGCAGTACAAATGACTGTACAAATAAATGTAATTTCAAATTAAAGTACTTTACGTCATAAGAGACACAGTGATCAAAGCCCATCCAAAACCAAAGCACAAAAGAGCTTACATATAACAAATGTTTACTAGACCAGGCAATGACACAGCAAACAATATTTGAAAATCATTAAAGAACAGAATTTGACAGAGTTCTCTCAATTGTTCTTCTTCCCACACTTCAAATTTTAAAACATCTCAAAAATTTGCCTTTAGACTAGAACTCATGGTATCGGTTATATAATGAGATTTAATGTCAAATAAAAAGCTAAATTCTCCCTCTGTATCTCTGTAAATTCTGAGGGGTAGCAACTAGTTAAGCTTGTTCAACCTGACGAAAATTGGCAAGATTCTTAAATTTATGTACAACTGAATATTCTAAAAGTAAATAGATAATTCTAAAGCAAAACTGTGATGTTATTAACATGAAACCAAAGAACAAAAATATAAATATGCAAAATACTATGTTTTTATGAAAAGCTATTACAAGAATTTGGCCTGTTTCCCAAAGCCTGAGGAATCTATTTTGTGGAAATGTTATGATTTCCATTTTTCATTAATTCTAGGATACACCTAATATGGAGATGCATGTGTCAACCCGTCTGATTGAAGTTGAATTCTTTCAGAGGATCTGTGTTCACTTCAGCCAGTCACTTGGCAGCATCATCAACCTGAGACCATTAAAAATTTCTAAGTTATTTATTTACTTGTTTTAACACCACATTGATAATGGGAATATAGGCTGCAAGCTTATGAGAGAATTGGCGTGTGGTTTAAATCCTGATCAGAAGTGATTTTTCCCTCCTTTTGCCCAATAAACAAAGTTGAGACATTCAAGTTACTTTGCTGTCCTTTTTTCCATAGCAGATTTACTTCTTGCTTCACACGGAGGGAATAGCCCTTTGGCATCCCAGCTTTATTCGTAGACTTCTCATTTGTTTTTTTCTCACGCAGGGCACCTAATATAATGGAGTGTCTCATCAATGATGACATCTTAAATTCAATGAAAACAGGATGTTGGTTCAAAATGGTTACAGGGACAAATTCTTAACATAGTTGCTACAGTAATGCCACAACAAATTTCACAAGCCAGATCATTCTTAAGGCTACAAAGTGGTAGCTCATACTAAGCTTATTGTGAAGCACGCTATAGAATTACAATAACCTTGTAGAGCTTCATAAATTTCCATTTAAGCTACTTTGGCAAATACATTAAGTGCTGTAATTAAGCATTTCAGTTGTTAGGAGACAGAGAAAGAATGGTTAAGGGTGAAAGACATATATGTGAGATGTAAGCTAAATTGCCTAAAATATTAAACATCTAAATTTAATGGACACTTTGGCACCTTTAAAAAGTAACTCAGATATACAACTTGATATGCTTTATTCAAAGTGGCCAACGATTTGTGTGATGTTTCTATTTCTCTTCTTTTAATGATAAAAGTTAAATCAAGAAGAATCTCTTGAAAATTCTAAGAATCACCCATTTGAAGAAAATTAAAAATGAGTAAAAACTAGGGAGCACCACACAATCCACTCAGTCATTCTTAGCATCCCAGTTTAGAAAATGTCTAATGTTAGATAAAAACAAGCATGATTCATTGATCACTCTAGATATTTGAATTATAAAAAAAGGTACAGTAATAAAAGTAATCCTATCAGTGCTAGAGCAAATTATATAAAATGTAAATTAGCCCAATTTTATTAGGATATGAAAACAAAAGTGTACATCTTCATGTGGGCACCTCAAAAGTTCTTTTCTTCATAATTATTTCCTGAAGTTTTTCCTGCTGGAAAGAAATCACACAATCTAACCTATTTTTTGTCTAAATATTAACTCTTGAATTTGGTTGATTTTTAAAAATCACTCTTGCTGCCAACCTGTAGCTACAAACTGATTACCTAAAAAGTTTGATTCTTGCCTTTATACTTGTTCCTTTTAAATGTGCTAAAGTCAATTCCACAAATACACTCTACAGAGGCTATTAACATTAAGCACACAGTATTTTAAAACAACTATTCCCTACACCACTAACTTACCTTATAAACAAATATATAAATGAATGAAAAAAATTAAGTTTTGAATAAATGCAAAAACTACATCTTTGAATGTAACTAAATATTCATTCAATTGGAAATACCTGTTTAAGGCATGTCCTTAACAACCCAAAGTGGCTGGATTTTGGGACAATCATTTAACCTTACTTCCTCTTCATCTACAGTTATATATAAACTCAAAACATGTCATTTTCTTATATAAGAAACATTTAGATAAAAAATAGACATTATTTGTACAAACTGCTCCCACAGGGAGTAGAACCTTACCATTTAATAAATCAACTGCCAGTATTCAAAATTATTTAGTTTGCTAAATTCTCTCAACCTGGAGACTTTAGAATTCACTGAAGTATACACTATTCCTTCAAATTCTAAGGAGGTGTAACATGGCATAATCTCATACTGCTATATAGGGAAGCAGCCTAGTACAACTATTGAGTATACTCTGGATTCAGACTGCCAGAATTCTTACCCCAGTTGGCCACTCACCAGTTATGTGATCTTGGGCAACTTTACTTAACCCTCAATTTCCTCACCTGCAACACGGGGGAAAAATAGTACTCATCTGATAGGACTGTTGTAGGGATTAAATGGAATGATACATGAATACACACAGGCACTTAGAACAGCGCTCAATAAATGAAAGCTGTTTTATTACCACTGCTCTCCTTCAGCTCATGTAATGAAAGTATCTCTCATGTTGCCCCTTCTCTCATCTATTCCCTAGCTATCTGTTAGTTAGGCACTTTGGTTCTTTAAAGGCATCTAGTAAATACTGTAAAACCATCACCTTCAGTAGGAATCAACACACGTAATGAGAAGTCAATCCCAGATTAAGGATCACATTTAGTGCTGGCTCTTCAATGTCGCTTTACAATTCACTCAACTCTCTAGGCCTTCCTATTCCTATCTATAAACTGGACATCTATCTAGCCAATCCACTTTTCAGTCAGGAGGATCAAATTCAATAGGGTATATGAATCAGTTATATACAAACATGCTGATAAAAATTATAATTCTAACACAGATTAGGTATCACAGTTCTATTCCCTGAAACCTTATAAAACAAAACTATGTGAAAAAAAGGCAAGTAAATAGTTTAAATTATTTAGTCCACTGTCTCTTGCTAAACCCCAAACTTCTTAAATGACGGTACAGAAAATATAAAAAGAAAATCACTGGGTGTTGATATGTGACACAAAAACTTAGAAAAGGAGCTAAATAAAAATGAATTGTATCACTTGATTTTTAAAAAGCTCTAAACATACTGTGGATACACACACAAATTGTGGTGTCTCAAGTCATATAGAATCAAAGATTTTATAAAACTTACTCTAAAAATCATCTAAACCTCCTTTTGGACATGAGCCCTCCAGAACACAAGTACAGAGGAACACAAGACTATTACTATCTTCTTCCCCAATTCCTTTAAACTAGATTCAGTATTATATCTAGCTAAATCATTAAATATTTGTCCATATGAAAATTTTTAGCTCCTTCTCAATTGTGGGCACCTTTAGGACAAAGAGCATGTTTAATTTATGTAAGTATTACTCGTACAGAAGAGAGTTACATAGACATAGCAGAGACTCAAACACTTGTAGTAGACAACTTCATGACTAGCCCTTATTTCTGTATAAGGAAAGAGAGGGTAATTTTCTATTATATTCAACAAATATATGATCATAAATATGTAATGATCTTAAAAGTACTAAAAAAATCATCTTTCAGAGAATTAACAACTTTCTTGATACCCAATGACCAAAGAAAGTATACCAAGCCCACGTTCTCAAACAGAAACTTAATGCTCATTCATTAATCAAAAGGTAATTTAAAAATTCTTAACCCAAACAGATCAGGAGCTAATAAATAAGATTTGAGAATTTTGTTAAAAAAAAAAAGTCTAAGATAAATGAGATGAAAATTTTGTTTAAAAAAAAAAATGAAAGCCTAAGATAAAGCAAACTATATTTCAACTCAGTTCTCACTTGCTGGCATGTTTAGTCCTTTAAGAGACACGGCTAACAGCAACACTCAGATTTGGAGAAGATTCAGATTTCCACTTTGAGTGTAGTGCCCCAAATAAGAAAGAAGCAGATAGAGGATTTTCTTTCAAGCCTGTCATACAACATACCACATCTTTAGTAACCGCTAACTATACTTAACTTTTTTTAATAAGAAGAAACATGATGACTTGACCAGGGAGAAAAAGAAAACAAATATAAAAGATTCATCTCCACTAAATATTCGAATGTCTACAAGTATCGTGACAGTCAAATCAGCAGTTAAAAGATGAGAAAACAGTGTGGCCAGGCACCTGAGTGATACCTGTAAGTTCCCTGAGTGCATGGTATATATACAGTGTTCACCTTTGTACTAAAACACAGTCAAGAAGAGGCTTAAATGTCTATTGACGAAAATGGGCAAAGTCTATTGGCTAAATTGACCTGACAATGGAAATATGAAGATATGGAAATAGGAAATAAGAATGAAAGACTAATGACAACTTTAAATGAGACAGTGTATATCTACTCATTCCAACTTAGAAACCTTCAACACTTAGGCCAATTCTTTCTCTAGGTAAAAAACAAACAAAAACTCTAGTGCATAGCTATGGATATAAGTAGATGCCAAATGTGCACTATCTACTGATATACCACTTGATAATGACTGGAAGTCATGTCATCAACATTTCTAACAAACCCAATCAAAACCCAACAGGTTAACCCATTGAGATCTCTTTTGTTTTTTTTTGACCAGGCTGCGCAGCATGCAGGATCTTAGTTCCTCCACCAGGGATGGAACCCGCGCCCCCTGAGTGGTGTCTTAACCACTGGACTGCCAGGGAAGCCCCCCTTTTTTTCTTTCCTTTCTGATTCCACCATTAATGAATACATTTGTTGCACTCTACAACTCTATGAGCTGCTACATTTATGTGTGTTAATACTGATTTCCACATTGCCCTTTTATCCTGAAGAGCAGACAAAATGGGTAAGTGATCCCAATTCAGCTTTTCTCGCAAAATGTTAATTACAGGCAGTGTTAGTTCTATGCAATGTGCTAGACAAAGCAAAATAAACAGATAATAGGGGGGCAAGGGAGACTGTGGAAGTGGGGGAGAGGAAGATGGCCAACTAAAACGGAAAAATACTAAGTAAAAAGTTTTAAAAGGCTTCTGCAAGACTTCTTAGCATCTTTAGAAAATACTGCACCCTGAGAATCTCAAAGGGGTGGAGGGGTACAGTTCATTCTTCCAAGTAATCCCGATATACTCAGAAATACTACTCTAGTTGAAGTTTTTGAATAGATGAGTTCATATTTAAATGAGTTGTTATCTAAAGATAATGAAACTAAAACCTATCAAAATCTAACCATATACACAGCCCAAAAGTTATACCAACACAGTAGGTATGGGTCAATCTATGTTTTAAAATGCACTCACCTAGGTAATATAAATACATAAAGTTACCTAGATTCAACAATCTACGAGCAGATAAGCTAAAAAAAAAATCTTTTTCACTGGCTAATGTTCAATTCAATGGCAAGAACCCTGTAACACCCAAAAGTGAGGATAACTCACAAGCAACAACAGCATAACAATTTATCAAGTCAGTCAGATAAATATAAGACACCAATGAATATACTGGATTTCTCTGGAAGGCCTATATTCCAAATCATCATTTCTCCCGAGGGTATGGAAAAATCTGGTAAAACTTAAAGAGATGATCACCAATGAAGTCATACAGACAGAAATACATTTGCCTGTAATTTAAAGTAAATGGAAGTTCTTTAGTTTTATTCACCAAACAAAAATTACTTATTTCATCTTATTTATCTTCCATTTTTGTCAAATGAAAAATCAACAGTAGAGGCAGACCCTAAAAACAAGAATAAGTGGTAACAGTGTGAAGTCATAAGTAACCACTGAAAAGTCACATGTAACACTGACTAACTTTCTGGCTTATATTGTAGGAAAGAGTATCTGCGTTTGTTTCATTCATTCAACAAGTAATTTACTGAGCACCCATGATGTGCCAAGAACTGTGCTCAGCACCTATAGACTTCTTAAAAGTTCAGAACATAGCCCCTGCCCGCTAAGAGCTTACAACTGTTGGAAAGGCAAAGCAAATAAACCATAATAAAACAAAACAAGTGCTAAAATAAGTGAAATAGTAAGAGTTATGGGCGGATTACGTAGGATTTTATTTTAATAATCTGAAGGGGAGGTATATGCTGGGAATATTTATTGCTGAGGACCTCTTGGAGAAGGCAGGACTTGAAATGGCAGAATTTAGGTAAATAAAGGAAAGCTCATGGTAGTAGAGAGCTGGGGGGCAGGAGAGCAAGAAAAACAGCACAACCTTGGTCATGAACTAATATAGTTACACAAAATACCATGAAAAGACCAGCCCGCATTCATATTAGGGAATGTGAAGACATGCAGCTCAGAATCGTGCTCTGAATTATATACTATGGGAGATAACTGAAAGTTAAATTGTGGAACGTAGACATTACGCTATAGGCACAGAAAAACAGTGGAAGTTCTAGGGCAAGGAGGTAACTCATTGAAATCTAAAAAGAGTCTTTTGGGGGACAAGCTTGAAGCAAGAAAACCAGCTCAAAAGTTGTAAAGAGTATCTTAAGCATGAGAGTGTAATGACTTAAGCTCAGATAGCAGCAGGAATAGAAATAAGGTCTATAAAAACCTGCCTTACTCAGTAAGAGAACATGAAAATCCGACTTATTTTTAAAGAGGAATTATTCATTTATCAGTTTATTGAACAAAGGCAACAAGAAAAAAATACTGAATAATTAGAATTAGGGGGGCATTACTAAAAGAATTTCCTATTTTTACTTGCATATCAACCCATAAAATCTTATACATATCACCTATCCTTATCAAATGATCTAAATTGAATCATAGGTTGTTAGAGCTGAAAGGGACCTTAATTCTTTTACTCTACTCTTCTCATTAAAAGAAGAGGAAAATTAAGAAAGAAGACAAAGTCAGGCAGGAAGACTCTTGGGCTTAAGTGAAGGCCAAATCGCCTGTGATAAGGATGGTTTATGTTGTAGAAAAGACAACAAAAGAATAAGACGTGAAAATATTTTAAAGCAAAACATTATTTACAATACACAGAGAAAGAAGACAGCTTCATACATAATTATATCTTAATACAAATCTCTACTGCCACCAAGCAGGAAAATTATTTTATCATCAACATTTATAAACTTGTAAGGTCCCTTCCAACTGTAAGATCCTATAACTCTGTAAAAGTAGAAGCACAACTCTCCCATCTGAAGTTAATGTACAATAAGAAAGGCAAGTTTAACCTACAGGATAAACTTTAAAGAATATTATTAAGACCTATTTGATAATTTCCAAATATCTATTACTACTAATAGATTCATCCTAAATTCTAAAAAGGCATTCTAGGTTATCTCCTGAACTAAAACAAAACATGCTACTCCTCTAATCTAAATCATTTGCTGCATTTCAAAAAGTACAAACTCTGGCTTCTGTAGACTGTTATGTCCAGTCTGCATATTATTTTACAAACAAGTTTTAAAATTTCATGTCATGTTCAGTAACATCCCAAAGACCACAATCACTTAGCAAGTTAAGACTGCCACCAATTTTAGTCCTCAGCTGGACCCAGAATGAGATCTTAATGTGAACTAGGCAATATACATGAAGGTTCCATAACCTTCAATTGCAAAGTCTGAAGAATTTGTGAATTAACTTTTTAAAATTTGATGACAGAACCCTACCAACTTTGTGTCACTGCAGTGAGCTTATATAGGCACCCTGCTTCTTCTCATTATCTTCTGACCACTTACTGCTCACTTATACTTCTGAGGGCGGGTAGACAGAAGACATGATGCAGAAAAAAGGATCAAGTTTGAGAATTATCAACTTTTATTTTAAGGTAGTTGTTTATAGGGCTTTAAATTAGATTTATGAATACATGACTGTTTATATTATCCACACCCTCCCACTGTTATCAAAGCTAAAACAAGAATTTGTTTTACCAAGACTTGGGCCCCATATTTGTTAGATATCAAGAGGAAAAAAAGGAATAATCTAAGGGAAAAAAAAAATGGGGATTCTCTTGAGTTCCTCAGAGCTGGGTTCTTAAGTCATTCAATCGTTATCCTAACAGGAGCCAACAGAGAGAGACTTCTAAACATCTAAACAGTCAGGTACGCTTAAAGGCACATGGCATATACTGGTCTAGGAAAGAAGCAGAAGAAAACCACAAGGTAAAATTCAGAGTATTTGAATGGATGTGTACCAAGTAGCAAATAACCTTACTAGGAAGATGGTCACTACAGAGCTAAAGAGAAAGGGCCATAAAGCAAACTGTGACCAGCTTATGTCAATGAGATACATGAGTACTTAAAAAATAAAATCTGCATTTTACTCAAAATGACTAGCTGGTATCTTGGTTTTGGTAGTGCAACAGCACCAATACAGCAAGGGCAAGCAGGTCAATCCCTTGCAAAACTTACCTTGATTGGCCCAATGGAAACAGAAGGCCCCAGAAAAGAGAGAAGCATCTGGCAGTAGCAAATTGTTTTATTTTATCTTTCTGTGGAAAGAAACTAATTTTAAATAAGAACCAGAGCATTTAAAGAATAAATATTTTTTAAAGCTCATTATCTAGTTAGAGCAGCTCTACTGAGAAAACAAGAAGAGCTCCTTGCTGCTTAGAGATGGAAAGAAACAGAAGAGGAATCAGAGTTGTTTCTCCATCACCTAGGGAGTTTTAAAACTTGTGTTATCCTAGAGTAACAGAATAAATAGTTCTTTTATTTAAAGAACTCCTACAGGCAGAATATTTTGGGCCTGGTGCCTCTGAATAAAGCTTTTTATACAAAATTAAGGGCTATACTCTTAAATACCTTAAATAAAAAAGAAGAAAACCACTTGACATTAAGCTCTTCTATTCTTAAGAAAAAACAAAACAAAAACACACACAAAGCGAGCTCCTTTCTCCACTACAATTTCACCAATAATTCAAACCATCAAGGCTTAAATGATTATCAAAGCAAATAATGCCCCCAACTGGCAGAAAGATCATACCTAATTGACTGGCTTTCCAAAATATTTTGTTAGCCTAAATACGTGATGATTTATTGAAACACTAAATGGAAAGAACCCAGCCACCAAAGGATATGTGTATTATAGAACCTAACAGGGGGCATAAAATTATTTACGGTAACTGAACCTGTTCCTTTCTTGGATGCTTTTCTAGGAATTAAGTTCTATTGAACTCATTGAGTCAGCATTAAAACCTTTTGGTCCAAATCACTCCCACAAAATGTTTACAATTTATGCTGGAGATGGAAGGGACAGCTCAAAAGCAGAAGTGCAGAAGCAAAAATCATTAAAAAAAAAACCGAAAAAACAAAATAGTATAAGTGGAAAATAAACTACCTATTTGGCACTGTCCTATGAAGAACCAAATCAGAGTAGAACCTTCCCACCTCCACTCCCATTGCGCGCACACACACACACACACAAACACACACACACAGACACACCAGGAAGCTTTTTCAGGAATAAAATTAATCCTAAGCCAAAGGCCTAAACAACTGCTGTTTTCAGATTCTATGCATGTACAAGGTCCACCAACAAAAATTATATTGACATAGCATATTTACTTCAATTGACATACTTGGGGGGAAAGTCATTACACTAAAAAGCCTACATGTACTTTGCTACTTTTAAATTTAAAAAAACAAACCAAAACAAAAACAACTCAATTTTGTTGCTGTAGAAAGTAAATCTCTTATACAGATTTTTCATTACACTCAAAATTTGGTTACTGTCATGATTATACAACATTTCACTTAAAAACATTATTCTGGCATAAACTGAAACTTAAACAGCTGTTAAGTATTGACCCAGATTTTGAAATTCTTTGACACAAGAATACCATGGGCAAAAGTAAACAAAGAAATACAAAACAAAACATTCTTACTTGTCCCATTGGTGGTCCTCCCATTGGGGGCATCATTTGCGGCATCATTCCATGAGGTACAGGAGGCATATTCGCTCTCTGACCCATAGGATGCATTCCCATTGGGGCATAATGCATGCCAGGGTGCCCCATCTGAAAAAGAGGGACAATTTAAAAATTAGTAAGTACCAATAAATGCTTCTCAAAAATCTGATTTCTACAAATCAGTTATATGCACGACAGAGTATCTGGCTAATGTGTGATTCAATTACTTAGTTTATACTTTCTTGTCTTAAATAAAATGTACACCAGTATTTATGAGCTTGCACCTGACCAAATTTCAGAAAATGGAAAAAATTAAAATCATCACTGGACACCTAATTCGTAGTTGTTGTTGTTGTTTTTAAGCATGCTGATTTAATCAGTTACCAACTGGCTTGGTAAACTGGGAGGAAATGCATGTGAAGGCCAACTTAACTGTTATGGTGAAAACCACAACTTTGTCCTACTTCACACAGATCAGCTAATCAATTATTTTTATTTTATAACTTCATTTATTCTTAAATTCATTTCTAAGATGATTTTAAGCTTTAAAACGCTGAATTTACCCAATTAACTCAGATGAGGGCTGGTCTTACACAAAACAAACAGTATTGGATACCCGGGGACACTTCCCTCCTAACAAGCAAACATATTATTTCCTAAGAGAATCTCTAACACAGCTAAAATTACTCCTGCAAAAAACAAAACAAAAAACCCAAAGAATGAGGTCTGTCACTCACGGACACTAAATGCAAACAACTAATTCATCCATCTTAACACGCTTTTATAAGACAACTACTTTCTTTACTTGTGTGTCCATTGTTACAGGTCTTAAAAGCAGGAAATTATCTCCTGCCAATTCTCCCAGCTGTCCCCCCGCTGCAGACAACACTACTACTAGTGAAGAAATTCTGGCAGCCTCTATTAAAGTCTACCGAATCAAGTCTCCGCCTTCCCCCCGCCTGCTTAATCGGGCCTACCTCTCCAAAACGCTCACCCCGCCTAGGGCCCAGCACCTCTACCGCGCATCTGCCTAGGCCAAACCCACTGGGAACTTCCACGGTCCCACTTCCTTTCCTTTGTGCATCCCCGCCCTCCCATTTCTCTCCCTCGGAACATATCCCACCATCTCGAGCTCTTCCTTCGTCCACTCTCATCTTCTCCTCCTTCTGGAGAAAGCTTCCTGTCTCTGACTCCGTTTTTCATTGTGCCGCTTTCCCCCTGCCCCACCGATCCCTTACCGAGGGCCGTCTCCTCAGGAAGCCGTCAGCAGAAACCCAAGAGCTGGAGCAGAGGCTTGAGCCGGACAATCTCCGCTCCCCGTCCCCGGGACCCCGCGAGGGAGGATGGCTCTCCATTTCACTCACCATGAGGCCTCCACGCTCGGCTCCCGTCCCCGGCCTCATCGTCGGACTCAGACTGCTCCGCCGGCGGCCACTGCCGCTACACATACCAACAAGAAGCGACCTGAGTGGCTGGCGCCCACTGGGGCTAAAGGTTAAAGGCTGCCCTGCGCTACGGGGCGGGATCAGCGGGGCCAATAAACTGACAGGCTTCCCCGCTGTCCAATCAGACTGCGCTGCCGACACGCAGCTCTTCGGCGATTCGCCCCCAGCCTCAGCCTCACTCGGCGTCGCCTGCATGGAGGGGGGAATAGGGGGACGGAGGAAGTTTCTGCGCCGACTCCTCTGCCGGGAAAACTCCACCAACTCCCCCCGGGGAAGGAAAGACAACTGTATCCCAGCTTCCCGAGCTTAGACAGCCTCACCCCGTAGGGGGTGGGGCAGTGGGGGCCTGCCACCTTCAACCCCCGCCCGCGTCACGTACGCCCCGCAAACCTGAGGCTGCCGGGGGTGGGGTAGGGTGGGGTGGGGGTGGAGGAAGTAGCTTCTAGCGTTAGCGGTGGCCGGGGCTGGATGCGCGCGCGCGGGGCTCGAGGTGGAGGGAGGGGGCGGGGAAGGCGAGAGGAGGGGTCGTGAGGAGCGGGTTCGAGCTCAGTACGCACCAGCTGGCGAGCGCGCGCCGGGGTGGGGGGAGGAGGCGTGCCGAGCGGTGTGGAGGGAAGTTGTGGTAGGGGCGGGGAGAACAATGCGACAGGGAAGGAGGAAAGGGCAGTTAAGGGAGGCGAGGGCGTGGCGAGCTGAGCTGCCGTTAATGAGGGAAGCCGGGGCTAGTGCAGGCGTAGAGGGGAAGAAGGGAGAAAGCGAATAGGTTCGGGAATGTGTATTAGAGGGTCATGGGCGGGCGCTAGGACCGAGCGTCGGGGAGGTGCGGCTTTGGGGCTGCCGGGGCGCGAGCTTGCATGGAGGTGACGCGGCGGTGGCGGAGATCGCTGGCCCGGACTAAGCACTGCAGGGAGAAGACACTCGGCTGCCTTGGGCCTCGGCTTGTCTCTCCCCGCGCACTTCACTGCGCGCCTTCCTTCGTACTACTTGAGGGTCATGCTATGGTCCGGGGGCGCCCAGCCTTTTCTCGGGCCCCACGGCACTTTCCTCGCCCAGCCACGCACCCTTGTGCACCCCTGCGCGCCGGGGCCAGGTGGTGGAGGCCGTGGAGGGCCTGGCCGTTGATTGGCTGCTGCGACCGCGGGGCGGGGCAGGTGGGCGACGCCTGACCTCTGCGGACCTGATTGTCTTTCCCGCCATGTCGTTCGTGGAGAGTGGGAGGCGACCAGCCCCTTCTCGCCGCCGTCTAGGCACTGCTGTCCCGTTTGCTCAACCGGCGTTTTCCGCTTTCACTCAGGGAGACAGCTGGGGTGAGGGTGAAGTCGACGAGGAGGAGGGATGCAACCGAGTGGCCCGTGACCTGCGGGCGGAGTTCTCGGCCGGGGCGTCATCGGAACCTAGAAAGGACTCGCTACTCCGGCCAGATGGGGACGGGTCTCCCGCCCTGCCCGATAAACGCAATGGTATTTTCTCGGCGGATGCGGGCGGCAGAGCCCAAGCCCGGCGCTGGCCGGTCCAGGTCCTCTCAGTTCTCTGTTCGCTGCTGTTTGCCATCCTCCTCGCCTTCCTTCTCGCTGTCACCTACCTGATCGTAAAAGGTACGGAATGAAGCCCGGGTCTTGAAAGTGTGTCCAGAGTTTACTTTAGTTGAGCCTGGACGTGGCTCTCCCCTTCGTCGCCCTCGCTCCATCAAAGGCCGGCAAGCTGGTAGCAGCTTTCATCCAGAGTCCTCGTCCGCACCTTTCTTTGATCTTCTCCCTTGTCTTCTCGTTTCATAAAGGTAGAGGACCTTGGTCCGTGATCAGGAGACCCATTTTAAGAAAGGGTCTTGATAAGTGGGTAGTCTTGAAGAAAAAATATCTTAAAGTCGGTGAACACTTGCGGTAAAATATTGGCAAAATCAAGCAAAATGCATAACAACCGTCATTAAAGGAAGACGGTGCAAAGTGTAATTATTAAGCTATACATGTTCAAAGAGTTTAATCCACAAATGGTTAAAGATGTACAATCCACTGATTCTTCTGTACACGTTAAATTGCTGAAGGACAAGGATTTCCATCCCACAACCCAAATTTATACTTGCATAGGTAAAATAGACACTCTTGGGTTTTGAATTAGGTTTGCAACCCAGTGTAGTGGTGAAGTTCTGTTGCAGGAGCAAGATAGTAGGTTCTTTCTCTGATTAATGGTGTTATTTTCCGTGTCTTAAGTTGAAATATTGGCCAGGTTGGAATAGAAAGAGATGTGCCTTGAAAGGTTTTACAAAGCTCATACAGATGTATTATGTGGTTGGATATTTTATGTTGCAGTGGAAAGAGTCAGACGTCAGTTTAAATTTCAGTTCTCAGTGGTGTGTGACTTTGGTTAAGTTACTAAAAAAGAAAAATTAAAACAAGAAAAAATAGTTTGTTGTATGGAAAGCACCCAACACATTGCCACTCAAGTATTTTATTTCACTAAGTAGAATTAAATCTATTTAATTCCAGTTTTTACTTTTCCTCATTGCTTCCAAGCCCCTAGTGGGGTGTAGATGGCATCTAACACTTTACCATGCTTGATTTTCATGCACAAGACAGATTGGCAAGTTAATATGAGAGTTTTACCTCTTCATACAATGATACTGGGTGTAAATTGTCAATGTTAAATATTTGGGTGCCAATGTTTCATTCCTCTATCACTTCCCTCCCCCATTTTTTCAAAGCAGCTCAGAGTTTTGTCTTGTAGGTAGTTTAATTCTTTTGCTCTGAGAGATTGCCTTTGTTCATAAAGTCACAAAACCTGATAAGTTGAAGTACATTGCAGAACACATTGAGCTGTGCTTATTTTGGAGGATGGAGAAAGGAGCTGAACTCAAAACCTAGTAATTCGCATTACATAAAATGTCTAGGGAATAAAAATTCCCATTTTATATACATGGCAGTTGACTCATAAAGACATCTTATTTGCTTACTGAAGGTCACTTAGCTAGTAAATGGAATCAGAATTTGAACCCAGTTGTTTCGGGCTCCAGAGTGCTTTCCACAACTCCACAATGTCTTTCCTTTGAGCTACTTTTCAAATTATAAAATTGTCTTTTTTACCCAAGCCCTTTTTGTACTTACAGAGTTACATGCTGAAAATTTGAAGAATGAAGATGATGTACACACTGGACTGTTAGGTATGGACTTTATTGTCACTTAATTTGATTTTTGAGCTCACTTTTGTTTTTCTAGATTATGCTTAAACTATACAGAATTTTGGTTAAATACTTAATATATTCCCTGTGCAGTTTGGTTTTACTCTTTTTCACTTGCATTTGTGTGTGGTAACTTTTATTAGATTTTCTTTTTACATGTGTATGAGGGTATCTCCGTGTGTATATGTATGTATACCAGACATACTAGGAATGCATTTTGAATACAACTGTATGTAACGAAGACTCAGAGAATACTTAATGTTTCTTAGTTACCTTTTGGAAAAGTCTCTCTACACTTCTTCCCAGGAATTAAAAACAAACAAAAAAACCTTACCTCACAAACTTAAAGATAACATCTTAAGCAGACCTCATGAGAAGTTTAAGTTCAGATCCCCTTATAAGCAACTTGGTTTTTCAAAAAATATGAAAAGCATTGGGCATACTTACACAGGTTAATCATGACTAGGAAAGAGTCAACCTGAGTTTCTATAGTATGTCTGTAGAATGCTGCAGTTTGCAGGTTGGTAGTGAAAAATTCAGTTGTCATTTATCTTTATTTCTCTCTGATTATGAAGACTTCAGAACTTGACTTGTCTGGCGTGTTTTGCTCCTGTTTGCTGTAATTTCTTTGGCTGACCACTCTGAATTGGGGTGGGGTGGGTGGGAAATGGTTGCCATCCTAGGCCGCATGTTGCTCCCTCCTCCAATCTTAGCTAACCTATTTAAACTGCCTCCTCAAGGCTAAGGTCCTCGTGGTGATACAAGGTATAGTTCACCTGATTTTGCAGAAGGGGAACCTTTATCTTCAAATTACAAACAACGTAGTTTGCTTGTCCCATGAAAACTTGTCTATGCTTGTCTCAACTTCTTGCATGAGAAAACTGTAAGGAACGGCACCAAGAAACGGAGGAGAGCTTAAGCAAGCTTTATTTGGGAACGCTCCCAGGCGAGGTTCACTGGTCTGAGAGAAAGGGGCCAGGGAAGTCGCCCCGGGTGCAGGCACGAGCGAAATTTATAGGGGTGGACGCAGGGGAGGTGCTTGCTGTGTGAAGCAGCCCCTTTTTTGGTAATCTCTCGGGTGTTGTGGCAATGTCGGGTACCGGTTGCATCAGCCTTAGAGCCGTTGGTTCCGCCCCTCGGGGAGCGGGAAATCAGGGAGTAGGAAAGCCGTAGAGCCATTGCTTTCGCCCCTTGGGGAGCGCGAAAGCCGGGGTCAAGTGGAAAGTCACGGGTCTGTTTCCTGGGCAGGTGGAAAGTCCCGGGCTGATGCCACTTGTGGGTCGGCTGCATCAACCACCTTGGTGGGGGTTCCGTCTGGGTCCCTGGGCCCCTCCCCGGACCTGCTGGCCTTACATCCCGACTTCTTTGGTGTAATGGGGCGACGTTTGTTCTCTGGCTACTTCCTGCTGTATGGGGGCGCCGGAGGGGAGTCGGGCGGCCAACAGTCCAGAGATTAGGGGAGGGCGGCAGCGGGGGGTTCTGTGGGTAGTAAGGTATATGGGTGGAGTAGCATCTGATTCACCGCCACCCGAGATACTTCTTGTATGCGATTGCGGAGAAACCTGAGGAAACGGGACAAGCATGAATAGGATGCAGATAAGGATTAAGGGGCCTAGGATTGGTGTCAGCCAGGACGGCCACCAGTCTGGGATGGGGGAGGTGGATTGTCGCTGCCTGTGTTGGAGTTCTTCTTTTAAGCGTCGGAGAGCATCCACATTGTCCTCAACGACCTCTATCTCGTTGATATAGTAGTAGCATTCTTCTTGTAGGAAGAGGCAGGTACCTCCTTTGTCGGCTGTCAGAAGGTCCAGGGCGCGTCGGTTTTGGAAGGCAACTCGGGCTACTGAGGTGATCTGGCGCTGGAGGGAGGTGATGGAGGCGGCAGAGGCCTCAATGGCTAGCTGGAGTTTCTGTTCTAGGTTGCGGGATGTTGAGACACTGTGTGTCAGGGCTCCTCCCCCGATGCCTGCAGCAACGAGGGAGGAGGCGAGGGAAATGCCTGCTACCATAGGGAGAAAGATGGCCCTTTTCTGTCGGCTGAAGAGTTGTGTGGTAAGTGAGAGAAATTCGGCTTCACCATACAATGTGAGCTGTGGAACAAGGGTAATGGGGATACATGGAAAGGGGGAGGAAGAGTTGATCTCTTTTGTAAGGGAGCCATTACACCAAAAGAACAGACCTGGTGGGGCCCCCATTGGCATAGTTACAGGGAGGGATGAGTTGCAAGGGAGTGCATCATTAGTTAAGTTTGGTTGGCTGCCATAGCAAATTGTGAGGTTCTTTTTTTCTAAATCAAGGAATATGGGGACTCTTAAAGGGGGAAAAGGTAAGTTCTGGGAGGAATTAAGGAGGGTAGAGGTGAAGGGCTGGTCGAGTGGGACAGCAGTTAATGGTGGTCGGCCAAGTGAGGCACATAGAAAGCAGTCAGAGATGTTGCCTATTCCGGTGTGATTAAGCATTTGCACCCCTTGGCGGACGAGGGCCAACCAAGAAAAAGGGTCCGTCTTATGGTCAGGGTTGGGTAATTGGCGTTCTAGGGCCTGTTCCGTCTCCTGGACCATGGTGGCCTGCTCGCTCAAGTGCTGGATAATTTCAGGGATCACTCTGACGTATGAGCGGAAGACCCTAATAGAGCCCACAGGGTAGGCATCAGTTGCCCACCGGTAGATTTTTCCTTGTACCCCTTTTACCCATCTTGTGTCCCAGGGATCTTTGATGTTGATGAATAATTGACCCTTGCCATTTGTGGTGAGCAGGTGGGATTGTCAGAGCGAGCTCCTGGTATCTAGTTTTGCCACATGGATGTTACATGAGTGATAGGGGCACCCCCCATAGGTCTCATCCCACCATTGACAGTAGTCTCTGGTCTGATCGTAAGTGAAGCAGACAGCGGGGGTGGACCAACCCAGGGGAACACCTTCTGTGTTAGAGATGGGGATCTGGACTGTCACCAGGGCCTGGCACCCATCTGGTTGGCAGTCCCCTGTGCCCAAGACTCGAGCGTGGGTCCGACCTTTAGCTTGCCATGTCCCATGGACATGGAAGCGCCATAGGGACATCTGGTGAGTCCTGGGTGGCAGGAGGAGCAGCAGGAGGAGAGACAGGGTGACGGACAAGCCGTAGTCTCGTGGAACCCAGCGGTTGGGCCGTCCAAGTCTCTGGAGTTGGGGCCATTTTAAGGCGGGAGACATGGTACCAGGAGGGGTGTCCCAAGAGTTTGGCTGCCGTAGGAGTGGTGAGGATCACCGTATGGGGGCCTGTCCACCGTGGCTTGAGAGATTGGGGGTGTAATTCTTTGAGGAGGATGCTATTGCCAGGTTGTAGAGGGAGAGGGGAAGTTTCAGAGGCAGTGACCGTTGGCAGGTTGTGGTCAGCGTGTTCACGGAGAAGGTGGCAGAGCAGAGACAGGTAGGGGAAGTAGGAAGCTAGGGGTGGGTTTTGGGTTGGTAGGTTATGGAGGAGAAAAGGGCGGCCATAGAGCAGTTTGAATGGATTGAGACCAGTAGGGGTCCGAGGTGAGGCTCATATTCGGGTAAGGGCAAGAGGGAGCAAATCGGGCCACGAGATACGGACCTCAAGGGACAGCTTGGTGAGGTGGTCCTTCAAGATCCCGTTGGCACATTCAACCTTACCAGATGACTGGGGGTGGTAAGGGATATGGGTCTCCAGGTGATCTGAAGAGCCTCGGATACCTGCTGAACCACCTGAGAGATGAAGGCGGGTCCGTTGTCCAACTGGATGGAGATAGGCAGGCCAAACCGTGGGACGATATGTTGGAGAAGAATGGTGGCGACCGTATCTGCCGTTTCTCGGGCCGTTGGGAAGGCCTCGATCCAACCTGAAAGGGTGTCAACGAGAGTGAGCAAATATCGGAAGCGTTTACAGCGAGGCATATGGGTGAAGTCAATCTGCCAGTCCTCGCCAGGTTGGTGTCCGTGCATCTGGTGAGTAGGAATTTGGGGCCGTAGGCCTCCTTGTGGAGAGACGGACGCACAAGTCTGGCAAGCCGCGTGAGTTTTTGAGATGGCATCTCTGAGTCCAGGCATATAAAAGAGGGGATCTAGGAAACGGAACATCGCCTTTGGGCCAGTGTGTAGGGACTTGTGGATATCTTATAGGAGGCTGGCTGCTTGAGCTGAAGGGAGGGCAACTTTGTTGTCCATAAAAATCCATCCTTTGTTGTCCTTGTGGACCCCTTTGGATAGTAGTGCTGTCTCTTCGTGGGGGTCATATGCGGGTCAGATTGAGGTGGTGAGGAACAAGATCGGAGCTGGAGGGGCCCCTTTGGTGAGCTCGCGGGCCACGGAGTCGGCCTTTGAGTTACATTGTGCTATTGGGTTACAGGGAGACTGGTGGCCCCTGCAGTGGATGATTGCATCCAGGAATTTTGCGATGAGGGAGGCGTTGACCACCGGGGAGCCCTTGGTGGTCAAAAATCCACGCTCCCTCCAAAGAGCTGAATGGCTGTGTGCAATCAGGAAGGCATATTTAGAATCTGTATAGATATTGACCCTTTGGCCCTTAGAGAGGTCAAGGGCCCGCGTGAGTGCGATCAGTTCAGCCCGTTGAGAGGTTGTCCCTTCTGGGAGGCGGTTGGCCTCAATAATGGTTGAGATGGTTACTACCGCGTAGGTCGCCCGGCGGCGTCCATCAGGGCTGAGTATTGAGCTGCCATCTACGAAGAGGATGCGGTCCGGGTTTAACAGTGGAGTATCAAAGAGTCCTTCCCTCGGCGGGCTGAGGGCCTCTACAACTTGGGGGCAAGAGTGGGAAGGGGAGGTCCCCGTGTCAGAAATGGGCAAGAGGGAGGCTGTGTTTAGGTGGGGGGAGAGGTCAAGGGAGATAGCAGGGTTTTCGATGAACAGCAGGTGGAATTCCTGGATGCCAGAGGGGCCCGAGAGAGAGAGACTTATGGCCGAGGAGGTCGGCCAGTCGGTGAGAGGAAAATACAGTCAGCGGGTGGGCCAGGGTCAGTTTGAGTGTTTGTTTGGTCAGCTCAGCTGCTGATGCCAAAGCTCAGAGGCGTGGTTGCCATCCCCAAATGGTTGGGTCAAGTTATTTGGAGAGGTAGGCCATGGGGCGATGGGAAGGCCCTACGGGTTGCGCAAGGAGTCCAGTAGCTATTTCGACCCATTCATCTACAAAGAGGTGGAAAGGACGATCTGGGTTAGGCAGAGACAGGGGAGGGGAGGATATCAGGGTGTCTCTGAGGGTGAGAAAGGCCCGTTGAACAGTGGAGGGAGAGGTAAGGGGTCCTTGGGGGGTTTCTTTAGCAGCTAAATATAGGGGTTTAGCAAGAAGAGCAAAGTTAGGGATCCAGTGTTGGAAAAATCCTATTAGGCCCAGAAAGGAGAGAATCTGGTCAGCTGTCTCTGGAGGTTGGAGGTTGGGGATGGCCTGGGTGCGGTCGGCTGTCAGGCTCTTTGTTGTGGGGGTAAAGTGGATTCCCAGGTAGGTTACTGAGGGTGTAGACAGTTGGGTCTTGGCTGGAGAGACCCGATAGCCGCAAGAGCCGAGATAATTGAGGAGGTCAGCAGTATGCTGTTCTGAGAGGCTGAGAGATGGGCTACAGAGGAGGAGGTCATCCACGTATTGGAGGACTATACTGGGGGTGAGAGGGCAGGAAGCGAGGTCCCGTGCCAGAGCCTGGCCAAAGAGGTGGGGGCTGTCGCGGAAGCCCTGGGGAAGAACCGTCCAGGTGAGCTGGCGGGAAGCCTGGGTATCCGGATCTGTCCAGGTGAAAGCAAAAAGGAAATAGGAATCAGGGTGTAGGGGGATTGAAAAGAAGGCGTCTTTGAGAACTAGGACCGTAAAATGAGTGGTGGACGGGGAAATATGGGAGAGCAAAGTGTATGGGTTTGGCACGACTGGGTGGAGGGGAATTATTGCCTCATTGATCAGTTGGAGGTCCTAGACCAGGCGGTAATCTCCTGAGGCCTTGCGGACAGGCAGGATGGGGGTGTTGCAGGGAGAGTCTGTGGGGACGAGGAGCCCCTGATCTAAGAGTCTGGTGATAATAGGTCGCAAGCCCCTTAGATGAGTCTCAGAAATGGGGAATTGGGGCCTGGATGGAAACTTGGAGGGATCTTTAAGACAGATTAGGACAGGGGGGTGGTGGGTCGCTATTATGTGTTTTGAAGTATCCCAGACCTGGGGGTCTATCAGGTTGGGGAGGATGGGAGAAGAGAGAGAGGAGGGAGAGGGTTCCGCTGCCAGACCGAGGAGGGGGAGCAGGAGTTGAGAGGAGGGGGCCTTAGGGTCAAGTCTGGCAAGTTGGAGAGAGGCCCCTAATTGGAAGGGAACATCATGACCTAGCAGAGGAACCGGGCAGGACAGTATGACTAAGAATGAGTAAAAGGGAGCCTCTCGAAGTAACATGAAAGGGGGCCGGTCTGGAAGGGGAAGGATGGCTTACCGTCGATGCCCATAACCGAGACCTGGGAAGGAAAACCTGGCCCGGAATATGTAGGCAAGACCGAATAGGTAGCCCCCGTGTCCACCAGGAATGAGGTGAACTTATAGCGTTACTCTGTGCTCGGCGAGGGTGTTGGGGGTCTTCGAGTCCGGGTGTTGTCAATCGTCAGCCAATCCCAGGAGTTCGAGAGGTAGGGCCGTTGGGTCGGTTCGCCCTCCGCGTGGAGGCGCTGAGGGAGGGCCAGCCGTAGGGCAGTCACTCTTCCAATGGCCTGTTAGCCCGCAGCCAGGGCAGGGCTTGGAAGGAGGCCGGGGATTGGGACATTGGCGAGCCCAGTGTCCCTCTTTTCCACACTTAAATCAGGCCCCTGGTGGGGTTGCCTTTGGTGGGTCCCGTGGATGTTGTCCATGGGAGATGGCCGGCCACAGGGCGGCTACGAGGGCTTGGGTCTGGAGGGCCACCTTTTGGTGCATCCGAACCTGTCGGCTGGATTCTGCCAAATCCTCACAGGCATTATAGACTTTAAAGGCCATTTATACCAGGTCTCGGATGGGAGTCTGGGGGCCGTCTTCTGCCCGCTTAAGTTTTTTTCTGATATCAGGGGCTGATTGGGTGATAAAGTGGGTGGCCAAGACCGTTGCGCCTGCGGGGGTGTCAGGGTCCAAGCGGGTGTAGAGAGTTAGGGCCTCTGTAAGGCGGTTGAGGAAGATGGCCGGATTTTTATTGGGCTCTTGGGTTATCTCTTTTAGTTTTTCGAAGTTGACAATCTTGTGGGAGGCAGCCTGCATACCAGCCAAGAGGCATTGGATCATTAGATCGCGTTTGCAGCGACCGTCTTGGCCGTCCTGATAACTCCAGCCCGGATCGGTGCCAGGAACGGCAGTGGCTTCGACGGGCATAGAGTTATCAGGGAGGTGGACCTGATCTGCGTGGTTTCGGGCAGCAGTTTGAATTCTTTCCCACTCGTCGGGGGTCAGAGTAGAAGATAGGCTCACAAAGATGTTGTGCCAGGTTAGATCGTAAGCTTGAGAGAGGTAGCGAAATTCTTTGATGTAGCGGGAAGAGTCGGCAGAAAAAGGAGCCTAACCGCTTTTATATTTGAGAGAGATCTTGGAGGGAAAAGGGAACATGAGCTCTAACTAATCCTTCCGCTCCGGCCACCTCTCTTATGGGACAGAGAAGGTTTGGGTCCTGGGAGTCGTGGTGGTGAGAGCGGGTGTGTGAGCTCACTGGCGAGGAGAGTGGTGATGGGAGAGCGACGGAGGGAGAGGAAGCAGGGGAAGGCGGGGCTAAGGGGGAGGTTGC
>NW_020185336.1:12515595-12559028 GCF_003031525.2 Neophocaena asiaeorientalis asiaeorientalis | reverse complement strand
GGGGGTTGGAGAGGAGCTCTGGAGGGGGGAGAGGTGAGAGATTCGGGTGGGTCGGCTAGTGGAGAGGGGTCATCGTCAAAGGAAATTAGGGGTTAGGATGTAGGAGATGTCTGTTTGGCAAGAAGGATCTGGGAAGTGGAACAATCGACGCATAGGGAAGGGCGGGAGCGTAAATACCAGAAGGCCTGGACATAGGGGACCTCGGACCATTTGCCCGTCCTGCGGCAGTAGTTGTCTAAATCCCGGAGGATGTTGAAATCGAAAGTCCCTTCAGGAGGTCATTTAGACTGATTGTCTAGAGGGTACTGTGGCCAGGCCTCGGTGGAATAGAATAGCTGCCTGCGGCGGAGGTCTTGAGAAAAGCCGAGTTTTGTAAAGTTGGCCAGGAGACACCCCAGGGGTGTCTTAGGATCTGGTTTAGATTCTGAGGTCCCCATGACCTCCGGTCTGTCCCCGGGTGAACAGAGAAAGAGAGAGACGTCTCTGGTCTCAATCTCTGGTCACAGCAGATCGGAGAGCAGTCAGGCGGTTGGGACGTCTCCACAACCGCCCGAGGCTCGGAGGGAGGATGGAGGACTCCCTGACTCGGCCAAGGCTAAGGACAGGGAGTCCGGTAGGTAGGGACCCCGGGGGTCGAGGGGAAAGAAGGAGGGACTTACCCCACTTCTGCCGGATCGGGTGGGTGAGCAGAGGTCCCCGGTCGTCCCCTAGGGGGGGTGAGGGGTGGCCCCGCGGTAATTTGTGGGGCTGGGTACCCCTCCCGGGTTTCGGCACCAAATGTAAGGAAAGGCACCAAGAAACGGAGGAGAACTTAAGCAAGCTTTATTTGGGACCGCTCCCGGGCGAGGTTCATTGGTCCGAGAGAAAGGGGCCAGGGAAGTCGCCCCGGGTGCAGGCACGAACGAAATTTATAGGGGTGGACGCCGGGGAGGTGCTTGCTGTGTGAAGCAGCCCCTTTTTTGGTAATCTCTCGGGTGTTGTGGCAATGTCGGGTGCCGGTTGCGTTGGTTCCGCCCCTCGGGGAGCGGGAAATCGGGGAGCGGGAAAGCCGTAGAGCCGTTGGTTCCGCCCCTCGGGGAGCGCGAAAGCCGGGGCCGAGTAGAAAGTACCGGGTCTGTTTCCTGGGCAGGTGGAAAGTCCCGGGCTGATGCCACTTGTGGGTCAGCTGCATCAACCACCTTAGTGGGGGTTCCGTCTGGGTCCCTGGGCCCTTCCCCGCACCTGCTGGCCTTCCAAAAACACGTACTTTTTAGTTACCCATTTTGTCAGTGTGTGTTGTTAAACTGTTTCATCTCTAAAAAACAACCAAGATTTTAAGGCTTTTCATAGCATTTATTGATCTGTCAACTCTTGCTGCAGTAGAAACTGAATCTTAAGAACTAGACATGAATTCTAACTTGCTATTTAATAGTTGGCAAGATTACCAAATTACAGCTGAGGAAATGCCTATAAAATTGTATCCTTACGTTTTTACAATTGATGTAAAAGTTTTCACATGAATCCAGAATCTGTAATAAACATTGTTGTTGAAGTCATCCATTCAGAAAAATCAGAATGTAGCCTTTTATCAGATGATACTGATTTTTTTTTTACTGTTGTATTTCAATGTATTTATTTTGTCTTGTTTACTAGGAACCTCATAGCTAAATGTAATGTTGATTGTGTATTACCTTTCTTTGATCATAGTACTGTCTATACATGTTGTTATCTTTATATTTCAGTGACTAATGTTTAAATTTTAATGCATACACTGCCTCAATTCTTGTTTGAAAGTGGGTTGGTTTTTTAGAAACAAATGTGAGCTCAGTAACTACTCTCCATGAAACAGTTTTCTTTCTAGACAGACTGATAAAAATTTTGCACACTACAAATATTTTTTATTGCAGTTTAATCCTAGTCCAAGGTTGGCATAGCTCAGTAAGAGCAGATTATAGCGGTGATTCTCATTTTGGTATGTGTAAGAATCACCAGACTTTCTTTTAAAAATCATCTCTAGACTTTGTTTCAGTCCCAGGGTAGGACCTAAGAATCCTCATTTTTTTTACAAGTTCTGATAAATCACTGTTTGAGAAATACTTTTGCAGGGCCAGAATCGCAGTTTTTAAAAATGTATTCAAAAGTAGTTAAAAGTTCTTGAGAGTTGACTAAGGAATAACAGGCTAACAGGAAACAATATATAAGCCTAAATGCCTGTTAAGAAAACTTAAGGACCTGAGACACTGCTATTCTCTTGTCATCCTTGTTTCTCTGAAAGAAATATTCATGGGAAGACCTGTTTATAGTTTTTCAAAAAGGGTTTGTGATGAGCATTGTATAAGTGCCTTTGGAGAGTTAATTGATCCTAATGGCTAACAGGATTCGGCTGTCACAGTGTTCATCTTCACTAGTGAAGTAGTCCAGCCAGGGAGGTGTGATTAATACTATCAGCTGATTTTGGAACTCATCTCCCCAAATCTTCCCTGGGTGGCATTAGAGTCACACTGCAGAGTTCTTAGGGCTTCCCTTTTATAATTATCCTGCAAACCATCCACTACTGTAAGCCTGTTTTTCAGGGAGATTAATAAAATAAAACTTCTGATTATTTAGTTAAAATCACATTCCACTCATTCCTCCTTGAAGTTATTTTCCGGCCAAGTGGATTGCACTAATCATATACGACATTGAGTTGTTTCTTTTTTGCACATTGGCTTATGTATCTGTCACATTTTCCCAAATTTTATCACATTTCACACAGTCCTGTTTCCAATTTTTGCGTTTTTTTCTTAGTCAATATAAAGTATGATAAAATGACCTTTTATTTGAGGCAAACTTGAAATAAGTACATAAGAAAAATAGAAGGAATTGCCTTTAGCAGAAAGTACTTAATCTAAGAATATTGTTATTAAGTTTAATGTAGGCCTAGTACTTTTATAAACATTGTAAATAGCATCATACAGAAATTGTAATCAGATTTGATGGAGTTTCTTCAATGTCTAAAAAGCATTTAAACTTGATCTTTGGTGCCTGTCATTTCTTGACACCTACTGGTTAATAGTTACCTTTAAGTCCCTTTTGTGGCTAGGAGCAGATTCCTAGCATCTTGCAGTGTCAAGGGCTATCCTTATTTTTTAGCTGCCCATTTACTGCCTGTTTTATGCCTGAGATGTTTCCAGGCTTCTACACATTTACAGAGATGACTGACATATACTGAGTTCAATCAAAGATGAAGCCAGCTCATTTAAAGAGTTGATGATTTATTACTTTTCTTCTGCAGAGTGATGAGACTTTACCATCATAATTTCATTATACAGAAAATTAGAAATATGGTAAAAATTTCCAAGAGAAAGGATGTGTTGCAAAATGACCCATTCTCTTAGAAAGGCACAAGTTGGGAGCAACTCACTCAGTTTCTTCCTTGCAGTGAAAGATGATTGTAACCATGAACTTGAGCTTTTTAGGGAATGTACGAACCTTGTAATTTGAGCCCACAGTCTATTAAGGAAATGATACAGTGCTATCTGCAGCTGGGTGGAGTAACTCTAATATTTAATTTAAAAATTTACAAATATGTTATCCTATTCTGCAGCACAGTCTTTGTAAAATTGTGTATATTGCTTACTCATATCAGTAAAAGAACCAAGGCAAAAAAGAAGAGAAAAACAAAAGCCCCAAAAGACTAGAAGGATACAACCAAAATGGGTTTTGGAATAATAGTTTTTTTTTAATCTCTTTTTAGTCTTTATAATGAATGACTGTAACTCCCAATGAGAAAAACTTTGTTTAAAAAGAAAGCACAAGTTTATGGAAGTGTGAATAACACGTTCAACAATTAACAACACTGTTGAACTTTTACAGTATGCCAGAAACGTGTTGTTTCACCTGGTATTCCCAACTATCCTGCATCCATCAGTATGAAATATTCCCTTCTAAACCATGAGATAGTTTAGGCATGGTAGCAAGGCAGAAGCAGTACAGGTTATTAGCAAGAATTATCAGTGTGCAGCTAAATTATTAGTCATGAAATCATTGCAAATCTCCTCTTAACACGTAAAAGCAGTAATGCGAACCAGACATTAGGACTTCTAAATCTCAAGAAATTGGTTTGTTATTGTTCGTGTGATACTGCCTGGCCCAACTTTGGTGATCAGGAGGGATGTTTCTGAGGCTAACAAAGCCAGACTTTAGCTAGCATCAGAATCACCTGGAAAACTTGTTAAAACTCATTTTACTGGGCTGCACTAGGTCCAGAGTTTCTGATTCAGTAGGTATGGGGTAGAGCCCAGAAATTTGCATTCCTAATAAGTTTCTAGGTTATGCTGATGCTGCTAGTTTACAAGAACCACTGGTCTAGTAGTTCCCATCCCCCAGGCGTATCAGCAACAACAAACAAAAACCTGAAGATTTTCTTTTTTTTGCATTTATAAAATTTCAGACCCTATCCTTATCTCCTGAATCAAAGTTAAAGTCACTTAATTGGCTGCATGCTCAGTATGCCATCAGGGTCCATTGGACCCAGTCTTCATTTTTAAATTTTCTTGAGCAGTTCTATTTGTAAGAATTGTTATTTCATGTCATTTACTTTTTCTTAGGGGACCTTCCAGAAAATAAAGAGAAAATTGAGTGATATTTTTTTCTATAGAATAAAGCATATTTGATCTTGAAATTACCATATTGGTGTATTGGCCCCTTTTATAAACCTAAGATACATTATAAGATTTTAATGACCTTATTTTCCTGTATCTGGAAACATTTTGCTGTTTCATTATTTTAGGAATCATCTAATATTACTCATCAATTATTCTCAACTATGCTAAAAAGAATAACATGATGGAATCCTCCAGAGCAGAGGTCAGCAAACTGTGGCCCCTGGGCCAAATCTGATCTGCTACCTGTTTTTGTACATTAAGTTTTATCGTAGCATAGCCTTGCCTCTTGTTTTATATATTGACTATGGCTGCTTTCATGCTACAATGGCAGAGTTGAGTAGTTGTGAAAGAAACCTCATGGCAGGTGAAGCTGAAGATATTTTACTATCTGATTCTTTTCAGAAAACTATAGTATTCTCATCCAGTTAGTCATTCAACAGAAAGGACTTCAGGCAAAAACATGAACCAACTCCTTTTGCTAAAAGAATGTGTAACAGTCTTCATCTTTTATGAATCTGTGCATGCTAATTTATTTGATACTGTTTGTAAGTGGAGAAATGCTAATGGAAGGTGACTGGAAAGGAATGGAAAAAAAATCATTGGATTGAGTATTCAAATTGTTTATAAATCTAAAAGTGGAAATGTTATACAAATTATGGAGCAAAGATGGTTGTCTTCCATGTCTTATAAGCCATGAAAGATTTTAAAAATTCCTTCAAGCAGTGTGTTTTGATGATGCAAGTGCATAAAGAAAAAGCAAAACTAATAATAAGCTATAACCAATTAGAGATGTATCTGAAGTCTAAAATCAGTATTTACAGGATGGTTATGTTCCAGATACATGCATGAAGATAGTAAGCAGTTATTTGCACTTAGAGGAAATGCCCATTTATAGTGTGTTTATTTGTTTGTTTTTAAATCAGGGAAACTCAGAATAAAAATTTGGGTTTACTATATCTTATTAAAATTTCTAAGTTTTTTTCAGGCTTTTTATTCTTTTGTAAATTGTTCATTAAATGATTAAAAATAAGGGAAAATAGATTGCGAGAAGCCTCCACGAAGCTGGCTCATGCACTTACTCCCTCTCTAGACCTTACCCCCTCTGTACAGTGGGACCTAAGCGGTTTCAGAGAACCTTCCCATTTGTACAGTGCGTGGGGGGAGGGCCTTTGGGGAGACTGCCCTCACCCATGAGTCTTTCAAGCCCAGCTTGGCCGCCAGCTTCTTGCGGTTGGGATTGTTTATGTACTTCTGCTTCTGGAACATCTTATCCAGCGCCTTGCACTGCACGTCAGAGGACACGTCTGTGCAGCATGCCCCAACGAGGCTTGCCGCGGGCGGCCAGTGGCCAGGAGAAAGTCCCGGGCTGGGCACGACACTGGAGGATGCTGCAGAGGCCAGGGGTGCGAGGACTGCTCTTGCTAGGATCTACCTTTGGCAGGTTCTTTGTGTGTTTTGACCAACCATCCATCCATGTCAGGTTCCTCACTCTCTATCACCCAGCATCCTCCTAGCCTCAGGGTACCTGTGGTCCCAAGCAGACACCGCAGCCCCAGGTCTGCCTCAAGACCTTTCTGCTCAGCTCTAGCAGCTGCTGTCTTGTTCTTGTTCCGAAAAGAAGAATCTGGATTAGCACAGCTCAGTTTTGCTGACAAATTTTTTAATCATAAGTCACAGCTTACTGGACAGGCTGCTCTCCAGTCCATGGCCACATCAGTTCACCTCAGCTGAGGCATAGAGCAGTGTGAGAAGCACCTGGTGGAGAACACAGCTCTTCAGAGCAGTGAGGACTGTAGCTCTTGCTGGGCTTGTCTGCACTCGGTTCTAACCTAGGTTGTGTCTAGGACTGCTCCACGTTCACTGTCTTCTTAGCCAACAAGAATAAATGCTAGAGGACTTCCCTGGTGGCACAGTGGTTAAGAATCTGCCTGTCAATGCAGCTGGGGACAGGGGTTCGAGCCCTGGTCCAGGAAGATCCCACATGCTGTGGAGCAGCTAAGCCTGTGCACCACAACTACTGAGCCTGTGCTCTGGAGCCCGCAAACCACAGCTACTGAGCCCATGCGCTGCGACAAGAGAAGCCCGTGCACCGCAATGAAGAGTAGCCCCCGGTCGGCGCAACTAGAGAAAGGCCGCGTGCAGCAACGAAGACCCAACACAGCCAAATTAATTAATTAATTGATTGATTTTTTTAAAGAAAAGAATAAATGCTAGCCTCCTTAGCCATGCATTCAAGGCTGCACCCTCCGAAATGTGCCCAGTTTGCTGATCGTGCCTCCCACTCTCACCCTCTCTGCCAGACTATTTACTGCAAAACCCAACATAGATATTTCCACCTCCAGGCCTTGGTCACGCTGTGCCTACCTTCCCTCCCCCACGCCTGCCATCCTTCAAAGGCCAGCTGAAGTTATTCTTCCTTTATACCAATAACAGCCACTCTTTGTTGAACATCTGCCATGAACCAGGTATTCTCCCAGATACTTTACATACATAACCTCATTTAATCCTTTCTACTTACCTTTCAAAGTAGGTATCATTATTCCCATTCTACAGGAGGCTTGGAGAAGTTAAAGTACTTACCCAAATTCATGGAGGGAGTAAATGTCAAAGTTGGAATTCTGGCCCCAGAGTCTGATGCAGAGTCTGTACTTTTTCTTAAACCATGCTTAATCGTGAAGAATTTCCTGATGAGTTGTAACCCCAGTTTTCTTGCCCTTTTTTGAATAGTACTTGATGTCTAGTCTGCATGACTGATTTGACATTTAACAAATGACTACTTATGATACAATTGTCTTTTTTAAAATAAATTTATTTATTTTAAAAAAATAACGGAAAAGGTATGTTGGAACAAGATGATAGTGATAACTGTTTTTCCTAGTATACTGAAAATTATAGGCTTCAGGGGAAAATACAGGTTTAACAAGATTTGCCATGAGTTAATTGTTGCAAGGTGAGTGATGGGTATATGGGGTTTCATTGTATTCTTCTTTCTACTTTTGTGTATGTTTGAAATTGTCCATAATAAAAAAGTTTAAAGTTTCCCATGTGAATATGATGATTTAACATGGTTGGAAACTCCAGATGTTACTTAGTTTTCAAGTTTCACCAGGTCCAGTCAGAATGTCCCCTTCTACTCTTTACCCTTTTTAGTAGGAAGGGGAGTGGAATTGCTACAAGCTGAGTGGCAGGTGGACAGGCAGTTGGGTGGGGACCTTTATCAATGTAGCTGCTGTACGCCAACTGTGTGTTCAGGTGGCACTGGTAGGGGAGGAAGATCCCTTTCCTCTGCTCCTGTACTTGGAAATAATAAGTTTGAAGATCCAAGGCTGTCTAGCTTTCTGATAAAGTTGCAAAAATTTGCTTAGATAAAATTTTTAAAAGTTGTTGATTAGTTTTATGCATGAGTACGTCAAAACTTTTATTAGTAGCCAGCTGGCTATAGCTTTTACAACTCATAAAATGACCTATTTAATTTTCATTTTTAATTTTATAAGTTAGTTATGTAAGTTATAATATAGTCTCACTACAAAAAAAATTCCGACAATTAAACAAAGGTTACCACTAATCTACTTGTACACAATATACAAGTATACAATATACTTGTGTATATTTTCAGGTCTTTTTCTATATATGGTATATAGAAATATGAATATATATGATAATTTAAAATGTGGTTTTGTCAATGTAGAAAAAACAGTTGGAATCATGCATATGCTGTAGCTTTATTAAAGTATCTTGAAGTTCATTCTGTATCAGTATATATAGATCTACCTCATTTTTTATTACTGCATTGTATTTCATAGTATACTACTTTGTTTAAACATTTCAAATGTCAAACTGTAAAACAGTCCTTGAAATGAGCAATGTGCTGTCACATTTCGTCCCATTGTTTATTTATGGCAGGAATACATCTTATGAAGAACGTGTAATTGATTGTTTAACATTGTTTTAATAAGAAACCTTTCCCAGTATGGGAATATGGGAGGGTTTTGTTTTTCTGTTTTTTTCTGCTTACATGTAACATGTGCTGACCACCTTCCACATCTCTGACTTCATAAAACTTCTAAAAGTCATCTCATCACTGTAAGTCTGAAACTGCTAAATAACATTAAAATATTTAGAACATATCATAATCTTTCTTTGCTAGAAGCTTTTATAGAAATACACAAAGCTGCTACCATATTTTTAGAAAAGTAACTACACTTTGAAACAAAAATCATATATTTTGAAAAATGATCTCTCCAATTAGATAAGTGAATATACAACTCCAGTAAAGGGATTAGAATAGGAGTTTCCCACGTACCCTTTTTTAAAAAAATAAATTTATTTATTTTTGGCTGCATTGGGTCTTCCTTGCTGCACGTGGGCTTTCTCTAGTTGCAGCAAGCGGGGACTACTCTTCGTTGTGGTGCGTGGGCTTCTCATTGCGGTGGCTTCTCTTGTTGCAGAACGTGGGCTATAGGTGCGTGGGCTTCAGTAGTTGTGGCTCATGAGCTGTAGAGCACAGGCTCAATAGTTGTGGCACACGGGCTTAGTTGCTCCGCAGCATGTGGGATCTTCCTGCACCAGGGCTCGAACCTGTGTCCCTGCATTGGCAGGTGGATTCTTAACCACTGCACCACCAGGGAAGTCCCTCCCACCTACCTTTATGTTTGCTTTAGGTGAAAATATTGAGTCCAAGAGGATGGAAGAGATAAATTCCCATCATATCATCAACTGATGAAAATTGAACTGTAGAGAAGAAAGAAGGATGTGTGTTTATTTAAAAGACCTATATCCTTTGACACAGCAGTTCTTCAGAAATTTGTTACAGATATCCTTGTGTAACTATAGTTAAGTACAATAATGTTACTTGCAGTATTGTTTTTAATAGTGAAAAAGTGGAATAATAAAAATATTCAATGGGGACTTCCCTGGTGGCACAGTGGTTAAGAATCCACCTGCCAGTGCAGGGGACACACGTTCGAGCCCTGGTCTGGGAAGATCCCACATGCCGTGGAGCAATGAAGCCCATGCGCCACTACTGAGCCTGCACTCTAGAGCCCACGAGCCACAACTGCTGAGCCCCTGTGCCACAACTACTGAAGCCCGTGCGCCTCGATCCCGTGCTCCACAACAAAGAGAAGCCACCGCAGTGAGAAGCCTGTGCACTGCAATGAAGAGCAGCCCCTGCTCGCCTCAACTAGAGAAAAGCTGCACGCAGCAACAAAGACCCAACAGCCAAAATTAATTAATTAATTAATTTAAAAATATGCAGTGGAATTGTGGCTATGTGTAGTGATATGAAAGGTCTCCAAAATTGTGTGAAAAAGTTCAGGACAGTTTTTCTGATGAGAATCTCATTTGCGGAAAATAAACTGAGAAAATATATACATAGTATACATTCTTGTATATAACTGGCCCCATTCTTGTACATGACTGTCTACATTACCTATAAATTTACAAAAGATGAACAATAAACTCTTAAATCATTGCTTTCAGGAATGGAGTTGGTAAATTGGGGAAGGGAAACTAGCTTCATTTTTAGGTACCTTTTAAAAATTATGTTAACACTTGGTAAAATGGGTTTACAAAACATAAGTTATCAAATTTGTAGCTTCAGGATTCTGAAGGTAGGGCCTCGTTAAAAATTTAGTTGCAAATTGCCAACTTCTGTGGCTTTTCTGCTTGTTCATGCATGAATTGAGTAATTTCAGAAGCATAAGCACTTCTAGACCACAATATTGCAATGTACTTTTTTAGCCCTGTCCTTGTGACCTGAGTTTTATTAGGGATATAACTGTTGATTAATTCAAAATGAATATAAAATAACTAAAATGTCCAAAGTAAGGCAAGCACTTAGATCATGGAATAGTAGTCATTTCTGAAAACTCAAGAATATTTTTGTACTAAATTTGGCAGGTGTTCTGTTAAAGCACCTATGTGAAAAAATTTGATGGGCTTTAGGGAACCTCACATTTTGTTATTTTGGGTTATTTTGTGTCTTTCTCACGTTTTTAGATACTGAGAAGTTTCCATCATTCCACAGCAGTCCCCAAACATATAGTCTCTGGGTTGGCAGGAAGGTTGCACCTCAGTCTTTACTAAGGTTCTCTCTACTCAGTCACAGGTTGGGCAAGGTTCTAGAATCTGTGCAAGGATATTGGGATAGGAGTGCAATCTAGTCCTCAAGACGTTTGCTCAAATGAGTTACTGCTGAAACATTTTGCATTCTGGTCAGGATGGCCTTTCAGGTGTAGCACCTTCCAGGCACATGACCATCTGCTGTTTCTATGCCCCATCTTAGAGGCATCTGCAAGCTTGGCTCTGGGTCCATCTGCCAGGATACTGTACACCGCTCCAATTCCTCTCTGGTGTTGTGTGGCTTGATGGCTCCACCAGGAAGCCCCAGCAGCACTACCGACTCCCCATATACACACACAAGTGCAAACACACACACATAACACTCTTCAAAATGGAATCTTTCTCACCTGTAGATAAAACCCTTTCTCTCCCTGTTCTACACAAATGTTTTTTCTACACCCAGTCAATTGATTATCCTTGCATCTATTCAGGACGTTTTGTCTTTATCTACCCTCCTCCTGCTTCTATCTATCCTACTAGTTCCCTTAATTATTTTGCAACATGAAAACCAAAGAGGTACTGGGCTGTTTCTCCTTTCTTTGCCACAACTTTCTTCTGGTGCAGTGAACACAAAGTCCATTATCTTTTTAAAAGGGGGTAAGGGAAGGGGTCTACCAGGAAAAAAAAAATTAGGTTCATCTTTCAAAAATACTTTGCTATAGTTTTTTGTTTGGCTTGGTTTTTTAATACTTCATTCCTCTGAGTTTATCTTTTAGCAGCTCAGTCTGTTACTGAGCTTCAAATGGTTTACAGACGGTCCAATGCACATATTTCTTTCCTGCTTCTTGCTAAAATAAAGCTATCTTTGGTTGTGCATTTTGTGCAACCAGTAAATCTGATAATTCGTAAGCCATTCTCTACTGTAGTCTTCTCAACCTTCCTTCCTCTGTGTACTACTGAGGCCTGGGACACACACACTTACCAGTAGTAGTGTCTTAGTAAACTGTCTTAAGGAGGCAGTTTGAATGTGTATCTAAAATCCTTCAAATTAAATTGTTCCCTCTATTGTCACTTTGTTTATTCCCCACATTCTTCCATTTCTTAACCCTTTTCTGTACTGTGCTTTTGACTTGATATCCCTTACAAAATGCAGCTCCAGTGTGACTGAAAATAAAATCTAGGATCCCAACTCATTTATAAATTGGACATTAACTTTTGTTCATATACTGAGCAAGGTTAAATAATCAGAATTGGTTTGTAATGTTTATAGGAAAGCTATAAAGAGTAGACACTAAAATTGATTCATATGTCAATAGTGCTTGGTATGGAAAGGGATCGCTTAGTACTAAGTAATAAAAGGCAGCAAGCTATAATCACAACATTAAATGAAAAAGGGCAAGCCATTTTAACAGTGAAGTGTTTTGCCATTTTTTCCACAGTTGAATTTTATAAAACTGAAGCTAAAAGTTACATTTTTAATTTGAATTTGTACTCTTTTCCACATAGTAAATTATAATTGAATTAAAATATTCAATGATATGACTTCCAGTTGTGCTTTAATATTTTACACTTCCACATGGGAGAGCTTCTACTAAGCTCGTATCTCTTTTATCACTTACATATAATTTAGAAGATCAGAAATACGTGTGATCTTCTGAACATGATCTACTGGGTTAATTTAAATTGCTTTGGTGTTAATAATTCAAGTTTTCCCCTTTCTTTTCCCATTAAGGATTCTGGACTCTACTTATAATATCCCTAACTGCCGGATTCTCCTGCTGCAGCTTTTCTTGGACCGTGACTTATTTTGATTCTTTTGAACCAGGAATGTTTCCTCCTACTCCTCTTTCACCTGCCAGGTTCAAGTAAGTATTCCTGTTTCTTCTTTTTTTTTTCCCAACCCATTCTGCTGAAACCTACTAAAATAGAAGCAAGAGGCTGCTTGCTTGTGAGATAATACTTTGAGGCCCCAGTCTTTAATCTATAAAATACAAATGACTCAAAGTTTTCAGCTTGGCTCAGCCTTTAGATAAGTGGAGAAGAATATTTTAAACTCTGTATGTAGATAATTCAGTGGTGGTCTAAAAAAATTAATTCAAGGAATAATCTAATAAGTAAGAAACTTTGATGGCTGTTTGTCCTTTGGGGATGGAATTTCATTTAAAACAGTATATGAAGGCTGAATTAATGTTAGCAGTATGAAAGTTTTACAAGATTCATGCGTAGATAGTCAGACTTGTAACAGCTTAATAATTGGATTGAAATTTTCCTCAGATTTAAACTTCGTATAATAATTAGCAAGCATTTATGGCACCCAGTTTATATCTCTAGACCAGATTAGATGCGTTTCATAGTGAAACGTTATATTTCTTTGGTCTATATTTTCTGTTTCAAAGAGTTCCAGAAAATTCAGTAATCAGCATTCTAATCTAGTTTATTTATATTGGGAAGACTCAGGTTTTATAAATTGCCAAATAAAAGCATCTAAGACCTCTAGTTTATTCTACAAACTAAGGGTGGAAGGAGTGGGGGGAGAGAATGAAGAGTAGAAAATAAATTCTGTTAATGATATGTATGTTATCAAGAGTATTATAGTTGTTACTACCAGTTCCAGCCCACCCCATGGACAACTCGTGGAGATAAAATAAAATCTATTTGAGGGACTCTGTAAATAAGTTTAATCACTTCAAATTAAATGCATAAGTGTATTTTAAACATCTTAATAAATCCCTATCTGTAAATGTAACATAAATCACATACCTGCCTATACATTTATGTGTATTTTGAGTGGATAATGATTAATTAATAATCTAAATTGACTAAATTATACCTAACGGTGCAGTACCATCCCATAGTTTACATGGGTACCATTCAGTTGGAAAGTTAATTTTGCTCTCAGTTCAAATTTATATTCTATTGCTGCTCATTGACATCAATTAGTTACTTTAATAGGGGGTATGAGTCTAATATAGATGACATAATGAGACTACTTTCATAAGTCACAAAAACCCTTAATTTAATTTTTTTTCTTTTACTTATTTATGTCTCACTTCTCCCCTGAATTCTAGTCGTACATTTCCAGGTATTAAGTAGATTTTGCAACCTGGATTCAGAAAGCACCTGGCACTTAGAATTGTTAAAGCTTCAATTTGTCTTAAAGACATAAGTATCCACTCACTTATCAAGGCTTGAAACCCTTTTTCACTGTATTTATATCCCTTCGCCAAGTCTAGTCATTCTTGCCTTTTGAGGTGTTATTGGAATATTTTGTCTTAGCACCCACAGTGTTTTTGCTCTATTTCAGATCTTGGCTAGGGTACTTCACTCCTTGAAGTCCCCTACTACAAGCTTTCACTCATTTGTCCTGTATATTATAACCTTTCTAAAAACAGATCTTAGTCACAGCTCTCCCTGGTTTAAAAGTCTTCAGCAGCTTTCCCATTGCCTTCAAAATAAAGTCTGTGCTCCCAAGTATAGCCTAACAGTCCTTCCCCAAGTGACCTTACTCTACTTTTCCACCTTACTCTACTTTTCCAACTTTATCTTCAGCTATTTCTCCAGTGTACCTTCTCCTGTAGCCACATATCAGATTATTCTGACATCCCCCAAATAAGCTATGAACTTTGAGATGCCATGGCTTTACTCTTGCTGTTCTCTCTTCCTGGAATGTCATTTTCCCTCTCGGCTTCTCTTCCACTACTACCAGAATTCCTAAGACTCATATGTTAGACGCTTTTGGAGTTAGAGAAAAGCATTTCTGTTCTCTTAAGGATCTGGAATTCTGAGGATATTTAACTAATTTCTTAAAAATTATCTTTGTGTTTTTTATTAGACTAGAACCAGATGGGCCTCAGTTTTCAATGTCTTTATTAGTCATTAAAATTTAATATGAGATGGTATCAGATGAGAGACTTACATATTTGTTAATACAATCCAAAAAATGCAGTTTTGAAATAGGTACATTGTGTGTACATATATATTTGAATTCCTTTCAGTATGTAAGTAGAGATAAGTTAATTTTATATATGATAAATCAGCTATTAAATATCTCATGGGAGTCAGAAATTTAAAATGATCATATGCTTAATAGAAGTACAGTCTGAAAAAGACATATAATAAATACAATGATATTTGATCACATATTAACAGAAACCACAGACCCAGAAAGGCATATATGATAGTGATAATTGGTACAGTTGTTTTATAGTGAAAACCCTGCCTTCTAGTGTTTGTAGAAAATAATGCAATTACTTCAGAAATGGCAGAATATAAGTATTCTCTGTGTCACCAGTAGAGTGAGTGCTTGTACAGGGAAACAACTTCTCTAGCTTTTGAGAAAGTTGAAATCTTCAGACTGTATTTTCTTAGAAATCAGATTGATATATTTTATTATTTTGCAATATCACACTTTTATAAAAATATCTTTATAATAGGTTATGTATTCTTTTGTTATCTAAAATAAAGTGATGTTAATATAAATATTTTCTTTGATTATATAAAAGTAATATAAGTTCTTTGTTGAAAATTCAAAAGACAAAAAGAAAAATAATGGAAAAACACATAATTAGAGAAAGTGACACAACATTTTAATGTATCTTTCCATTCTTAGCATATTTTTAAAAATTAAAACTGGGATCACAATATACATGTTTGTAATCCATTTTTTATTTAACATTTTGTTGGAACATTTTCTATTCTATTGGAATATTTCTATTCTCTTTCTATTGGAATATTTCTTTGGAATTTTCAATGTTTTAAATATATTTTAAAGACCAATCATTATATATATCTATCTTTTAAGGGAAATCTAATATAAATGATGGCTAAATTCTAAGATAATTTATTAACGGGTCTGCTTAACTAATTAGAAACTAAAGAAAGGCAAGATAATTGAGACATAAAATGAAGAGACTTTTCTCTTTACTTTTTTTTTTTTTTTTTTGCCGTATGCGGGCCTCTCACTGTTGTGGCCTCTCCCGTTGCGGAGCACAGGCTCCGGACGTGCAGGCCCAGCTGCTCCGCGGCATGTGGGATCTTCCCAGACTGGGGCACGAACCTGTGTCCCCTGCATTGGCAGGCGGACTCCCAACCACTGCGCCACCAGGGAAGCCCTTTACTTTTTCTTTTTACGATTAGGATTATTATTTAAAATACTCCCTGTTTCTAACTACATGAATATAAGGCATGAAGGGAATAAAATAATCAGGTCTAACTGGTTTGTTAAAAAAAAGTCATTTGTTCTCCTTTGCAGATTAAAATACAAGGGCATTTTTAAAAACTAATTAGTAGAAGTGGGAAAAAAATTTGAGAAGACCATGTTTACTATGGCTATCAATTAGTTGTACTTCCCTGGGAACATAAACTCCTCAAGGGAAGAAAATAATAATCTTTATTGATATGTAGTAAATATTAGATGAGACATTTAATGAAATCACAATTTGGATCAATAATTCATTAGGGGAGTTAAGAAATAAAACCTTTGGAGCTTCCCTGGTGGCACAGTGGTTAAGAATCCACCTGCCAATGCAGGGGACAGGGGTTCGAGCCCTGGTCTGCGAAGTTCCCACATGCCGCGGAGCAATGAAGCCCATGCGGCACAACTACTGAGCCTGCGCTGTAGAGCCTGCGAGCCACAACTACTGAAGCCCGCGTGCCTAGAACCCGTGCTCCGCAACAAGAGAAGTCACCGCAATGAGAAGCCCGCGCACCGCAACGAAGAGTAGCCCCCACTTCCCGTAACTAGAGAAAGCCCACGTGCAGCAACGAAGACCCAACGCAGCCAAAAATAAATTAATTTTTTTAAAAAGAGGTCTTGCCTGGTGGTGCAGTGGTTGGGAGTCCGCCTGCCGATGCAGAGCACGCGGGTTCGTGCCCCAGTCCGGGAGGATCCTGCGTGCCGCAGAGCGGCTGGGCCCCTGAGCCGTGGCCGCTGGGCCTGCTCGTCCAGAGCCTGTGCTCCTCAGTGGGAGGGGCCGCGGCGGTGGGAGGGGCCGCGGCGGTGAGAGGCCCGCGTACCGCAGAAAAAAAAAAAAAAGAGAAATAAAACCTTTGTACTCATTTAAAAAGTTTTTTTATTTACTGTTTCATATTTGTTAGATATTATCTTAGTTCAGGCTGCTGTAACAAAGTACCATAAACTGGGTGGCTTATAAACAACAGAAATTTATTTCTCACAGTTCTGGAGATTGGAATTCTAAGATCAGGCTGCCAGCATGGTCAGTTTCCGGTGAGGTCCATCTTCTGTGTTGCACATGGCCTCCACCTTGTTGTATCCTCACAAGGCAGAGAGCAGAGAGAGGAAGCAAGCTCTCTTGTGACTCTTGTAACAGCACTCATCCCAAATCCCATTCATGAGGGCTTCACTCTCATGACTTCATCTAATCCTAATTACCTTCCAAAGGCCCCAAATTCTAATACCATCACATTGGGGAATAGGTTTTGACATGAATTTGGTGGTAAGGAGATGGACACAAACATAATCCATAACAGATACAGCTTAGAAACTTTCACTTTTACATAGGCACAGACCTTTAGGAAATAACAAGATGGTTAAAGAAGTTTGCAAGGTGTATTTTCAGTCAGGTACTTAATGGGCTTCAAAGGCGTATTTTAAGAAAGATGGATGTCATGCTCACTTTGCAAAACTTTTCTGGGTTAGAAGGTATACTGCAATGTCAAATATGCAAACTCCATTAGGATGCAGTTACTTTGTGGAAAAGAAAATTTGGGTCAATTGTACTTTTAAATTATTTTCTTAGTTGTTTCTGAAAATCTGTTAAAGTGTTAATAACAAGAGGCAGAGGCAGTAACTTTAGATTCCTTGGAGTATCTATATAGGCATTGCCTACTTCTTGCTACTTTATAATTCATTATCCTGTTTTCCTACACTATTTAATCAACATCTGTAGTTCGCTTCTCATTAGTTTTCCCTGTTTACTCATTGGGTGTTGTTAGTGATTTCCAAGCAGGCAAATTTAGCAGTGTATATGTAATCAATATTTCACATTATGGTGATCTGCTTTAATTATAGTTTCCAGGAGTTAATGCATATAAATATGTGACCTACCCATGTAAAGATACTGCATTCAGAGAGGACCCAGAGCTTGAAAGAATCTTTGGGTTCTTTCCAGGCTGGGCCGATGGCAGCACCAGAACTTTTTTTTTTTAATACATATATATATTAAATATATATTATAGTTTTTAATAAATTTATTTTGTTTATTTTTGGCTGTGTTGTGTCTTCGTTGCTGGTATGGGCTTTCTCTAGTTGCGGTGAATGGGGGGCTACTCTTCGTTGCGGTGTGCAGGCTTCTCATTGCGATGGCTTCTTTTGTTGCAGAGCACAGGCTCTAGGCGCGCAGGCTTCAGTAGCTGTGGCTCGTGGGCTCTAGAGCATAGGCTCAGTAGTTGTGGCACACGGACTGGGCTTAGTTACTTCGAGGCACGTGGGATCTTCCCAGACCAGGGCTCGAACACGTGTCCCTTGCATTGGCAGGCGAATTCTTAACCACTGCGCCACCAGGGAAGCCCAGCACCAGAACTTTTATTTAAGTCCTCCTGGTTGGGGATGAAGATAGGTATGGATAGGAGATGTGCCCCAAAGTTGCGTTTTTCCTAACAAGTACAACTTTTTAATGAATACTCTAGGATTGCTAGGGATGTCTTAGACATTCCTATTAAAGATTATGGGAGAACTGAGTCTCTGCTAAGTCATCCTTAGGGGTTATCATTTTTATTAACAGATGAAGAAGCTGAGTCCCAAGGAATTTAAGTACCTTGCACAAAGCCAAATAATTTGCATGTGTCATAGCTAGCACCTAACTCTATGTTTATTGTTTTTGTTTGCCCACCTCCTTTTTATTATGAAAAGAACAGGAGGAATTTCACTAATTGAAACAGCATCATTTTATTGACAATTAAAGGCACTTGCTGTGGGCCTTTGCTCTATGACATTTTTGCCAATGCGATATTGCCAAATGCAATTAAAATCTGTTCTTAAAATCTCACTCTTTGTTCTCTCCTTCAGTTTTCTCTCAGTGATCAGAGTTCTCCACTTCAGAATGACTGCTCTTGCATTTCACATTACGTGTGCACAAGCCCCATCTAGTGGTGCAGTGATGTGGCTGCAGGTTTATAATTATCAGCTTGCTAATAAATAACTCAACGATTATAATAGGTCCAGGCTAGGGTAAAAATGTTACTTTATAGTCTAAAAATAAATTTATTGGGGAAATGATAATATATATGGTGGGTCTAGCAAAAAGCACAATGTAGACAGCTCATTAGTTTTGTAATTGAGTCAAAAAAAGTGATATGAAAAATAGTTAAATAAATCATTAAGTTTGTCTATCTTATAGTACTTTTACGTAGAGTCAGAGTTCAAGGACCAAATTTTTTAAGGGCCAGTATTCTTAAATAAGTTAAGGGTGTTACTTCATTATAGGGATAGGACTATTATTTTGTGCTGGTAATACCCACAGAGACTCATTTCCAAGGAGGAAAAACCAATGCTTGTATTTCAAATTATTAAGGATATAGGAACACTTGTTAAAGGAAAAAGTAGACATCATTTTAAGTTTTCTTAGATAGCTTTAAAAGAGACCAAAACCCTCAAAATTATCCCTGAAGTAGCCATTTTGAATTATCAGAAATAAGCAAAATACTGTATTTTTTTATAATTAGACTCAAAATCAAAGTTAGTGTTTGTCTTTTGAGTGCCTCTGAGATGGTCACATCTGTGTATTTCTTAAAATGAGGCAGATAGGAAGGCATAGTTGGATGTTCGTTTTATAGAACTAAGAGCATAAATTCACTTTTATATTGATAGAGAAGTTTGGTATTTGCTTTTAAATGTATTATTGCTTGTATTTATGACTCATTTGATGTGGGACTTATGGTCAAAATGCAGGGAACCTTTACAATTACTGGTTATTATGTCATGATTTCTAGGTATGTGCTAAGGTAGAGAGTAGTGTCTTCACTAAAGCCTGCTTAAAATATAATTTATAGAATTTGATTGGCAATCTACAGTGTTTCATAGTAAATATACAAACCAGGGGCTACTGCTGATGCTCTTGGTCTTTTTGTCTAGATCACTCTGAATTATTCACCTTTATGTTTCTTCTTCCGACCCCTAATGGTATTTGGTAAATATCAGGACACTCACTGTCAATAAACACATGCTTTTACTTCAGTTTAAATTTATTTTTATGCAGCTTTTTTTTTTAAATTGTATTTTCTTACAGTGGTATTCGGTATTTGCAAAGTAAATTTGAAGTAAGAAAGAAATGGGAACAGTTGATTTTCATTCGAATTGCTTTTTGGTAAACTGTTTTTGGTAACTATTTTACAGAATAAAAATTAACACATGTGATCTGATACTGTTTCATGTGTTATTTTCTGTGTAAAGTTCTGGATGTAATCAGATGCTGAAATATTTAAATCTCCATTACATTTGTATATGAATGTGTTTGTTGTTACTATTGTAGGAGGGAAGCAGATTCAGGATTTAGGATTGCCATTGCTGTATTATAATAATACCCTTTCTACTCAACATTAAGTTTATTTTTCTATGTTATTAAAGGGTCTTCTCTGACTTCTTGCTCTTCTTGACATTAGGGGCCTTAATTATTGGGGGTTAAAATACAGTACAAAACAGAATAGTAAAATCATAATAGAAGAGGTGTTGTGGGTTCTTGGGCAGTAATGTAAGTCTTGAAGGTCAGGAAAAGTGGGTGATTTAGTATTTAAATTAGAAGTTTCTTTTCTAAGCACACTAGATTTAACATTGAGCACAATAAATTGATGCTATGACTCTTTCATACAGACTTTGGAGGGCTGCCTCTTTGTCAGATCAGATTCTTTATCGCCATGGACTGATGAAACAGATATCAGATGGCTAATTGCAGTAGGAGAGGAAAAACTACTGACAAAAGAGATAGATCAAGAACTTGGCCTTGATATTTGAGTATCGTGAAGTTTCATTATCTAGGGACTGTTTGGAGCCATCAGTTGTAATGCTGTCACTATTAATGAATGTATTGATGGCACCACACTGTGGCTTATTGAAGTGAAGGGTTAAAATATATGCGTGTCTTATAAAATGTATTCCATTAAAGTTCTGAATGGAGACTTAAATAGATGTAACAAAATCTTATAATAACTCATTAAATATTCTTGGTTTCTTTGTTATTTTCATAAAGCAATATAGCTAGTAAGTGTTTGCACCTGTTTGCTATGGCTTTTGCTTATGCTAATTTACAATGTGTTATGTTTGGGCTGCTGAAAAGATACGGGTATCCATATGTACAGAATAGCACTGATAAGAAATACATAAGAGATAGCACGTGGCAGTGTTGAACTTGGAACCCTTTCTGTGTGTTCAACAATCTTTATAAATTACTAGGCAGTCTGGTATATTAAAAAGGGCTTATAAGTCAGGAAGTGACTTCCAAATGCAGGCTATACCATATACTGCCAGAAGAGCTTTTGAGAAAGTCAGCTGGTGTCTCTGAGCCTTAATTTCCTCTCTCCAAAATGGGTTAAAAACAATGATGCCTACCCTCATAGGCAATAAGTATAACTTTACTAGTTAAAGCAACAGATACATCAGATGATAAAGCAGATACGTCCCAGAGCTTTTCTTTCCTTTCCTTGAGATTTTTCAAGCTGGATATCTGACTGTGGCCTACCACTGGTTGCCAATTATCTTTTGTTGAGTAATTGTTATTTATCTTGAGATCTTTATCCTTTTGGTTTTTCTCCTTTTTATTCTTTTGATAATAAGATGCTCTTTCTTGTACGAAATTATGCTGATAGTAGATTGTAGTGGTTTTCAAACCTGTTCCTGGCAAAACAAGTTTGACAACAAAACATGGAGTCAGTTACTTCCTTTTTAAAAAAAAAAAATCATTTTTAAACTGACTCATGAAATCTAAAGGCTTGGGAATCCCATTTTTCTTGTACTTTTTGTACTGTTTGGCCTGACTTTCTAATGAATAAGGACTTTGTCTAACCAAGGTAGTGTCCAGGACAGATAGATATCCTAAGGCATTTTGCTACCTTGATATACTGGTGAATAAAGTTAACATGTCTGACATAATTCAATTTGCAACCAAGTAGACTGCTGCATATAAGTAAAGTAGACTGTAGGCTGGTATGCAGTTTCATCCAACCAGATATACATTTATTTCTCTCTGACTGATTTTCAGGGAGTTGTAGTACAATGAGAGATATCTTAAATGTATACATTTTAATTCCATGTTAAGGAACTTTGTTCATTGTTAGGATCTTTCAGAGCCTGTACGTTATTAAGTTAGTTAATATCACACCAGCAAAGCATAGGGTTGTGATTCAATTAAAAGTTCTAGTTGGCAAAATTCTAGATGAAGAACTTCAGTGTATATATGGAGGCATAATTATTGCAGAATTGAGATCCAGAAGGGATTAAAGAGATCATAAAGACTAACCTTATGCTTGAGAAGCAGAAGTAGGACCAGAGCCGTTGGCAGTATAGCTAGGAAACTTATTGCTAAGGAAAAGAAAGCCTTTTAAAAATGAGGAAACCCTTCATGCATTGTTGGTGGGAATGTAAATTGATACAGTCACTATGGAGAACAGTATGGAGGTTCCTTTAAAAACTAAAAATAGAACTGCCATATGACCCAGCAATCCCACTACTGGGATATACCCAGAGAAAACCAGAATTCAAAAAGACACATGCACCCCATTCTTAATTGCAGCACTATGTATAATAGCCAGGACATAGAAACAACCTAAATGTCCATCAGCAGACGAATGGAAGAAGAAGATGTGGTACATATATACAATGGAATATTACTCAGCCATAAAAAGGAATGAAATTGGGTCATTTGTAGAGACATGAATGGACCTAGAGACTGTCATACAGAGTGAAGTAAGTCAGAAAGAGAAAAACAAATATCATATATTAACACATATATATGGAATCTGAAAAAACTGGTATAGACAATCTTATTTACAAAGCAGAAATAGAGACACACATGTAGAGAACAAACGTATGGATACCAAGGGGGAAAGGGGGGGTAGGATGAATTGGGAGATTGGGATTGACATATAAACACTATTGATACTATGTATAAGATAGATAACTAATGAGAACCTACTGTATAGAACAGGGAACTCTATTCAGTGCTCTGTGGTGACCTAAATGGGAAGGAAATCAAAAGAGAAGGGATATATGTATACGTATTGCTGATTCACTTTGCTGTACAGTAGAAACTAACACACTTTATATTGTAAAGCAACTACAATAAAAATTAAAAAAAAAAGAAATTAAAGAGGGGACATCACTACAGATCCCATGGACATTAAAAGGATAATAAAGGAGTATATGGGGAAAACAAAATAAAAATGAGATAATCCTTAAAGCTGAAATTTTGCATTCCATTATAACATATTGTGTAGATTGATAAATCAACTTGCTCCATTAAAATGGTGGCTACTTTATAACTGATACTTATTCATAATGCACATCATTAGCCTAATTACAGGGCTAATGAGGCAATGGAGTAAATGCTCAAAATGTTCAACATCAGTTTCTAGGTATTAAGAATGATACATTATAGCTCAACATTAAGTGTATACATTTATACTTTTTTCCTCACTTTTTACATCTTTTAAGTATATGTTTCTCCAGATAGTCTTTACCTCAGATTTATCATGAAACCTTGAAGCCAGTAGTCATTTTTCTAACAACTTATATATATATATATATATATTTTTTTTTTTTTTTTTTTTTTTTTATTTTTTTTTTTTGCGGCACGTGGGCCTCTCACTGTTGTGGCCTCTCCCATTGCGGAGCACAGGCTCTGGACGCGCAGGCTCAGCGGTCATGGCCCACGGGCCTAGCCGCTCCGCGGCATGTGGTGTCTTCCCGGACCGGGGCACGAACCCGTGTCCCCTGCATCGGCAGGCACCACCAGGGAAGCCCACGACTTTATATTTTAATAGCATTTTCTATTTTAAATAATAATTGAGAAATTTATTTGCTAGGACAGTGACTGATTTAAAATTTCCCCTTACTGTTTTTTTTTAATGATTACAGAATTAATACATGCATCACAGAATTATATAACTCAGAAAGTTAAAGGCTGCAAAATCTTATTTTAAATAACTCTGAACTAACGAGTGTTAACAGACTGGGGATTATACCTCAGATTTTTAAAAAATCTATACACATGCAAATACTTCTGTTTTTATAATAGTATAATCATATCACACATATTTTTAAAATAATTCTATTTGTAGTCTTGATTACTAAAACCTTATGACTGTGTTTGTGTGTATATATATATATATATATATATATATATACACACACATATGTATGTGTGTATATGGTTTGTGTGGTGTATGCATTTGAAATACATCACTCCACCCAAATATAACTATACCTTAAAATCTGGTAAACTAGCTAACATGATAGTTTTAGTCTTATTCTCTGGTAGTTGATTCTAAAAAATATTTTGCTGTATTTTATCCTGACAGGTTACTTTGAAATACAAATGTATTAAAAAAAAAGAAATACAAATGTATATATGCATACACACTTATACAATATGTCCAATGTGTAGCCACTGTCCTAGCAAGGTAAATATATACAAAAAGAAGAGAGGGACAAATGGGAGAACTTTTTTTTTAATTCCTGCATAGTCTTACCTGATTTCTTACTTGAGTTATCTGTCATATAACATTTTAAAGAAGTCAAAATCTGTATGGGAACATGATGATACAATGAAACAAACAAGTTTTTAAAGTGTTTGTTCAACTTATAGTTTTTTTTGTTTAAAACTATAGTAGCTTTTGAAATTTTCATGTAGAAGGCAATTGGGATAGATTTTTCAAGTGATGATCTCCTGGGAAATCTCTTTGCTAATTTATATATTTCCAGATAGTGGTAGTATTCACTTTGAGGATCTTAGAATCACCAGAAGTTCTAGCTGAAGAGAGATTCTGATTCAGCATGTCTGGCGTGCGGTCTGAGATTCTGAATTTCTAAGAAAGTCCCAGGCAATGCCAATATATTGCTGATCTCTGGAGTACACTTTGAAGAGGAAGGCTTTAGGACAAAACTTGGCAAACTTTTTCTGTAAGGGTCCAAGTGGTATTTTTGGCTTTGTGGGCCATGTGGTCCCTGTTACAACTCTTCAACTCTGCCATTGTAGCACCAAAGCAGCCAAAGACAATACTTAAAGGAATGAGTGAGACTATGTTCCAATAAAAAGAAATAGGTGGCAGGATAGGTGTACCTTAGCTTGCCAAGCCCTCCTTTAGGAGACGACTCTGAAATTAGATATTGCTTATAAAAAATTTCTAATTTTTGGTTAAAAAGTATATATATGTTTATATATATTCAATGTAAGATGGAGTGGGCTTGTTTGTTCAGGTTAGTTTTATAGTTGTTAGGATGTAACACACATTTCTAAAAATCTCATTTTACACTAATTTATACTAACTTATAATAATTACTGCACACCTAAATGGTAAACATAATAACTTTTCCTGAATATCTGAGTTGTAATGAATAAATGATGATGATGAAGTAGTGATGAAAGGTCGGCTAAAGGCTGTTAGAACGAACAGGAAAGCTTACAATTTGAGTATGTTTAAAATTATAACAAAATAAATGAGACAGTTATTAAAAAACCCATTGTATTAATTTTAGTCACTTCTTTTAGATTGCGAGTCTACAAGTTACTTCCTTGCTAAAAATGGGAAGAATTTTTCAGGGTTAAGAAATAGACTAGGAACTGTAAGTAAAACTAGCTTCCTTTTACCAGGCCTTGTACAGAGAAGGAAGGATGAAGTGCCTGCCCTGTAAAATTGCAAAGTTATAGAGGTCAAAGAAAGGTCAGGTAGGAGAGAGCCTGGAACTAACGAAATGTTGAAATAGCAGAAGACCTCAAATCCATTCTAAAGTAGGCCAAGGGCTGTGATGTTCCATATAAAATGGATCAAGAGGCAGAGTCGAATCATCCAAAGTAAGATCTGAATAACTAGAGTTCACAACCTTTGTAGTCTGAACTAGAATCGTATTAGCTAGCACTATCCATCATCCATCCGTCTATCTTACATCCCTTTCCCATTTTTTTCTGTAGCTATTCCAAATCTTCACTTTGCATTTTAGTTTTCAGTGGACTTCACTTCCAGTTTCATGAAAGGTCATCATGAGAGTACTTCCTCCTTCCCTCCCCCTTTCATGATTACGAACTTAAATTTACATCCACTTTCATCATACCACCCATTCCTTTTATCTCAGAATAAAGTGTTCTTCTCCCAATTGTACTTAATTTGTTGTAGATCCACCGCCCCCCCTTCCCACCGCACCTCCCCTTTTCATATATCTTCAGCCTTTCCTTTTATATCCAATATTCTTGTTAGGATATTTTTTAAACATTCAAGTTTCTCCTGTGTTAGAGAAAAAAATCCTCATGCCCAGATCTCTCCATAGCTAAATATCTTATAAGACTAGAGAAGAGATAGTCCCTGTTTCACAGTGACTGTAGGTGCTACCACGTGTGTCGTGTGTTCACTCCTACACTACAATTTTTCTCCTTGAATTGCCTGCAGAACTCTTAATTACAAAATTTAACTTTCATTTTCAATCCCTTATTTGAAATGGTTTATCATTCCTTTTCGAAATGCCTTTCTTTCTTAATTTCTCTGGCATCACTCCCTCCTGTTTTGTTTTGTTTTCTGTCCAGCTTTCTGATCACTATTTCTCACTTGTGGAATCCTGCTTCATAAGCTACTACTTTAAGTAGCAGAAGTCTGGCCAAAGATTTCTGAGTCTGTCTAGCCTGTCTTGAGCCTCTGTCCTGAGAATCTTCCTTTTGGTTTTCATTTGTATTTCCTGTTGCTTACTGGGAGTTTTTACTTCAGTGTCCCACAGGTATTTGCAGTTTAGCACATCTAAAATTGACTTCATTATTTCCCACTTCCCACCGACCTGTATCTTCTCTTGGGTTCCCTATCATGGTGAACGGTGTTTCATCCAGCCAGTAACTCAAATGAGAAACCTGGCATCACCTTCAGTTCTTCCTTCTCCCCCAGTAACTCCAGCCAGTCAAGGATAAAAAATAATGGTTGACATTTATTGTGTTTATGATCGTGTGCTCAGTAAATGGGAGGCACTGCAACAAGTGCTTGTTAATAGTAACTCATTTAGTCTTCACAGGAACACTAAAGAGAGGAATTATTAACTTTATTTTAAAGATGGGGAATTAGATCTCCAGGTAGGCTAAAGTAGTCCTGTAAATAATAGAGCCATGTTTAAACACCCTGTGGAATGAAAGTTAGCTTTCCAAGTCTTTCACTCTCACCATACCAAACTATTAACCATTTCCTGCATTCTCCATTGTGTGTTGCTTCTGCACATATTGTATTTGTTTAGAACTCTAAATTAGTCATACTCAGTTTTAGCTCAGGTGTTGACTCTTCTTTAAAATCTCTCCCCTTCTACAAATCAAATGGCTCCTTTGTCTTCCAGGTAATGCTGTCTACAGAACTTTACTTAGCGCACTGTGTGACTAGACACATCTTTGAGGACAACATTGATTCTTGCTTACTTCTCTGTCTCCCATATATAATGCCTGATATAGGAAATTCATACTGTAAATTTTGGTGAAGTAAAATAATGGAAAGTTAAGAAAATTATAAAATAAAGAACTTTAGAGTATAAAGGGTGAATGTAATATATGTTGTTTTTTTCTAAATGAGAGACATAGCATTTCCTCAGTGAAGAAAGCTTTCTCTTTGAAATTCTAACCCTTATTTCTTATATAACACTGGTAAAGTTATTTGGAATACACACAGTTCCCCAGCAATTTCTGTAAGTAATTTGTTGTATCATTTTGTGTTTCTGAAAGAAACATAAAAAATGCTTGGTAAGTGATTGAAATATGGTGAGGTTTAGTATTTTCTTTCAGATTTTGGGTTTGGGTTAAGAACTTTTGACTCCAGATAAAGAACTGATAGTTACTCCAACCAAGCTCACACAGCTTAAAATTCTTTAGGAATTAGAGATTTCTTGGCTAGGTATAGAATGAGAAATAAAAGGCAGCTCAGATGTGTGAAGAAGGAATAGATTAGTACCAGCTAGTTCATCCTGTCTCCTACTGAGCCAGTCAGACACAGAAACAAATAGCCAGCTGGTTCTTAATGTAGGACTTTAATATAATTTCCTATTCTGACAAGCAGAGAGCTTTCTGCTTAGAGCAAAATCAGTTGGCAGTGATGCTACTGTATTAAATTGCAGGAGTTCTGTCATAAAAACATGTCTGAAATGTGGGAATATATGTGAGGGAAAGGAAATACAGGAATTAATATGGTAAGGAATGAAGATTTCAAGAACGTGGAGTCTAGTATGTAGTACAGAGATTCAGTTTGGAGTCAGCCAAACCAAGGCTAGAGTAAAAACAATAAACAACATGAAATGAAAAAAGAGCTGCTAATCTGTTTGGTCTCTCTCTTAAATAAACAAAGGTAATTTATATGAAACTTTTGACAGTGGCTTATTTAGTGCTTTTATTTGTGGTTCAAAAGTAAGAGCATAGTCACTTAAATTGCCAGAATCATTGAATTAATTTGAATCTTAAATTTGACATGTATTCCATTCCTGAATAAATGAAAATAATTAAGGAATATGATGATTTACTCACTTTACAAGTTTCTGTTAAATATAAATATATTGCTAGAAAGTACATTTCCAGACTACAAAATCTAGATATAAATAGTGGAAGTCTGAGTTCTCTAGTGAATTATAAAGGGAGGAGTGATTATGAACTCATAGGAAGAGGGTAATACCAAGCAGAAATGCACACAAACCTATAATTCTTCAGTCTCATTCTTCCCTCCACCTCCTGAGTCTGCTTGTATGTTATTGTTTTTTTCTCTGTTTTGGATTGGGGATGGGTCTAGATTTAGGTGTTTTACTTAGAAGGAAGGAAGAGTTGAAGTAGAAGACGAAAAGAATTTTTAAAAATCTCATCTGTAGCGAAGCTTTCTTTTCTGTACTAGATAGTGGCTAACATTTATTGATCATTTGGTATGTGCCAGACACCTGATTCTCATAACAACTTTATAAGGGTAGTTTTTATTTTCATTTCCATGTTGGGAAATTGAGGCTCAGAGGTCAAACAATTCTGGCTTCATACCTCTTGTAAGTGGCAAAGCTTGGCCCTCAAACCATCTCTGTTTAGCTACAGAGCTCGAACTCTTAACCACTAATAGGAACTACATGAGTACTTTTTTGTAGGATTCTTTATTCTTAGAAGGGAATTCTTTAGAACTAAAACAAAATAGTACCTTTTTATAACTAATCTTTTAGGATATGGAAATAGTTCTATTATAATGAGCCTTTCTTTGTAACCATGTTTTCTCTAGTACTTTTTTTTTTATTGAACAATATCTCCCATTTCCATATTGATTTCAGAAATGTATTGCAGTGGACTAGAACTTTATCTCAGGATAATAAAATTCACATTTAGGAATCCTAACATTTACTTTGGGAAACATTCTGGTTTTGTCATTGAGTTCTCTGTGTATTTTTCTGCCTATTTTTAAATGGTCAACTGAATAGTCAGGTCTTAAAATTTTGGATTAGTATGTTAAATGAGGTCATATATTAATTTTCATTATATTTGTGTGTCTCCTTGATTGATTCTTTGGGACTAAAATATTTATGTATTGATAGTTATACTCCCTACATCATTGTTTCAGTTTAAGCACAGGTAATGTTGATGAATTAACCAATTTTAATAGGTTCCTACCTACTAAAACTACATAATCTCATTCAAGTGTTTTTACTTATTCTGTGTTTGCTACTTGAATAGTCATAGAAATTTAAAACTGTAAGGGATCTTAAGTTTATCTGATCCAGTCCTTTACTTGATAACCATGAAATCTTAAGTGTGTAAGTTCACTTCTCCTGGTTTTGTCCTTTTCCCTTTATACCACAGTATCTCATTTGCTAGTCCATTGCCACATCTTTGAAAATTGACATCAAGGAAAGTTGACCTTGTTAACTCTGTTATTTGCTCTGCTCACTTGTATTTTATATCCAGTTGACAAAAAAGGATTTTGAGCAAAGGGGTATTTTAGGGAAATTAATCTGTACAATATGTTTTAGGTATAAGGAGAGAATGACTTGGAAAGAATTTCATCATGAATTTATTTTCTCGGTCACATTTATATATGAAATAATAATTGGGCAGTAAATACATTAGTTATGAGAAAAATAACTGTTAAAACCACAACAACAAAATCTGTAGGTCCATTAAAATTAAAAAAGACTGACAATACTAAATGTTGGTGACACTGTGGAGTAACTGAAACTCTCATATGTTGTTGGTAGAAGTGTAAAGTAATCAACTATTTGGGGGAAATGTTTGATGCTTTCTACTAAAGCCACATTTATCATACATCTACCTTATAACCCAGCAATTGCATTCCTAGGACTTCCCAAGAGGAATGAGTGCAGATGCTTACCACCCACCACAGGTGTGTACATAGTATCATGTTCATAGTAGCTCTCTTTATAGGAGCGCCAAATTGGAAACAACCTGAATTCCCAGTAGTAGAATGGATAAATAAGTTTTGGTATTTTTATACAATGGAGTACTAAACTGTAATACAGAAGAACACACCAGTGCTACTACAGCACCATGGATGAATTTCACAAACACTACTGAGAGAAAGAATGCAGACACAAAAGAATACATCATGATGCCATGTAAATGGAGTTTCAACAGCAGGTGAAACAAGTCATCATGATAGCAGACAGTGTGGTAGTTATCTGAGGGTTTGAGTGAGGGAAGGTGGATATTGACAGGGAAGAGGAACAAAGGAGCTTTCTCTGGTGCTAGAAATGTTCTGTATTTGATCTGGATGGTAGGTACATGAGGGTATACCATAATAAAGATTCATTGATCTGTATATATGTTAGGCATTTGCACTTTGCTGTGTATATTTTATTTTTTTTATTTTTTATTTTTTTTGCGGTACACGGGCCTCTCACTGTTGTGGCCTCTCCCGTTGCGGAGCGCAGGCTCAGTGGCCATGGCTCACGGGCCCAGTCGCTCCGCGGCATGTGGGATGTTTCCGGACCAGGGCACGAACCCGTGTCCCCTGCATCAGCAGGCGGACTCTCAACCACTGCGCCACCAGGGAAGCCCTAGTGTGTATACTTTAAAAAGTAAAATGCATATATATAAAGAGAGATTGAGTAAAATAGGCACCATACTTAGTCATAATTTTTCAATTCAAAATGTGCCCTCTACAAGAAATAAATGAAAGGCTTTGACAAAGGGGAATCAAGATACCTTCAGCTTTTTACAGGACTTCAAAGATCACAAGAGGCATAGGAGGGAAGACTTACCAGGAGTTCTCTGTATCTTCCTCGGGAGGAAAATCATGGTGGGTGTTTGAAAAGGAGCTTTAAATCAAGCGATTTGTCAAAGATTTTTAGTCCCTTGCCTGGCAGTACATGTGTGACAATGGCTACAACGTTCCCAGTGGGAGTATGGTGCGTTTGAGATGGTAGAAAGACTAAGAATCACTGCTCTGGAGTATTTCTTCATTGCCATTAGATTTCCTTGTTGTGCCTGGTTTGTGACGGTCACTAAGCATTTGAGCTTGTATATCTCAGTAAAGTTCAATTATATCAACATTGTAGTTACTATAAATTCCTAAAGTTCAGTAAACTGTACTTTAGAGATTCTTCTATTTTTGTGGGAATGCAGGTTCTCAAACTAGTAGAAAAGAACAATTAACTCCTGAAATTCTGTTCCATGATTAACTTTGTTAGTATGAATTTAAATGTTCTCAGGTCAGTAGTATTTTTTTTTTTACAGTGAATGATAATGCTGATAGTTATGATTAGATTTCTTTTTACTAATCAATTTTTGGAGGAATTCTTGTTTTAAAAGGAGCAAAGCATTTAGTGTATCTATTTTACTTTACCGTACAGTAGGTAATACAGCTAGGTAGATTAGCCCTTAATGGCACATGAGAAGCATCTTAAACTAGTCGCAGTTGAGTAAGATTGAGTGGAGAAAGTAAATAATAACTCCCATGGACCAAAACAGGGGGCCATCAGGATACATCAGGGTCTTCTATAGTCTCAGGTGAATGCAACGGGGTTGTTCTTCGAAGAGAGTATCTTCTATACTCTCTGCCACTGATCTTACTGGACTGGAAATCATTATAATGAGGTGTCTTCGGATGTTAATGTTGATCTAAGTATTTCCCTGTCTTTGATCTGTGCTTAGGAAAGAAGAGGACAAGGGAAATGATAACCCTTCTCAGCCCAGGGCCCTTATTACTTAGGACTTTCCATTCTTAGTACTGCTGGTGTGTACCTCCTCATATGTCCTTAATTTGGATTGCTCCCGTGTGAAGATTCTTTTCTGTCTCTGACACCAACTGGACCCTACCTTCTATTCTTTTTAGTATGTCTCATCCTTATTAGGATAAGCAAAGAGTATTATTGCAATACAATTAGTGCAAGGAGTGTTAAGAAAATGTAGTAAAATTGCTGCTTGATAGAGGGAACAAATGTCACATGAGCTATTTGGCTCTCATAGTAACCATTAAACAGTGTCTTTGCTGACACCTAGGAACTCATTGAAAGCCACTTAAGTAACCTATTAAGTTGAGAAATGAAATGTCTATAAAAGACATAATCTGATTTATGACTCACATATGGACAAGTGCTGTTTTTAGTGCTCAAAGAAAAAGTAGAATTCCTTCATGTAATCTAAAAAAATGGTACAAACAGGACAAATACGTGAAATAATATGTATTTTAAGTTATAAGTGAGAACAAGAGAGTGGGGAAACACAATGCTAATTTAAATGAAAGAACATGCTTATAGTGTAACAAGATATGTACCTTAGAATTAGGTGATGGTACACACATGTGACTATGAGGCACAGTAAAGAAGTTATAGGGATCAAACTGAGCATTTTGCTCTAAGTAATGAAATTGAAAAAATTACATTTGATAACCAAGACTTATATTTGACAGATCTATTACTAATTCTGAAGATGTCTAATACTCTTTTTTAACTTGTATATTAATGTATAAAAGATATTTGGGAAACATGTTTCCAGATTCTAAGCATATTTGATAAAAACTGATGGTATTTTTGTTATACCAAATTACATTTTCCTTTTTTCGTTTGTTTTTTTCTCCCCCTAGGAAACTGACTGGACATTCTTTCCACATGGGCTATAGTATGGCAATTTTGAATGGCATTGTAGCTGCTCTTACTGTAGCTTGGTGCCTCATGTAAACCCACACTGAAGCAATATTCTTGACAAAACTTAGTCACGATTGCGTTGTAATAACAGGGAAGAACATCATTGCCTACTCAGAAGACCAAGAAACCTGCTGCTCATTATGTGCTTCAGATACATGTCATATCATCATCATTATGGAGGACTTTTTAAGCATCGTTCTAGAGCCTAGGCATTGGGAATATCTAAGTATTAAGTTTCAAGTAATGCTTAAAAGTGTAAGACGTTTACCTCATCTTTTTACTTTTGTGTGCATTGTCCTTATAAGTTGTAGAAAACATTTTAATGGAACTCAAACCCGAAAACTTGGATGCAGAATATCCTGTATCAATGCCTGCCTTTCCATGTATATGTATATACTACAGTTTTTGCTAAGAAATACTGATAGTACTGTTTGAGATAGAAATATTTCTTATTTATTCATTATATTAGGAAAGCAAACAATGCCTACTACTTTGACATTTTACAGAAGCTACTTTTAAATCAGAATATTTAGTTTTCGATATATAGAAGGTACATTTATATTTTTTAATGGGCTATGGTTCTTTATGTGTTTTTTTTACATATTTTCCTACTATATCTTGAATTTGTATGTTTTTAAATTGTTACATCTAGGCAAATGTAAATGTTATTTTTTAGCTCGTGCAAACCTTAATACCTACCGTTTTTAATAAGTATTTTGTCTTTTAAGAAAAGCACACTGGCCTGAGTTTAAAACTAAGTAAACTTATTTTAAAAAAAAACAACAAAAAAGTTTAATTATTTAAGCCATGAAAATATTCAGGAAATTTAAAGCTATTCACTATTTCCATTTTCACAATTCCAAATATTTACCATGGTGTATATATGATTACTTCAACAAAACTGATATTATCTTGTTTTTAATAAATATAAACCTGAAGTTTTTATGTTTAGAAATGCTTGAACTAGTTTGTTTTTAATCTCCAAAATTTGGTTACCAAAATAGAAAAGGTATTTTGATACAGTGTGTACATGTATAATTTTTTAATGTATAGTTTCCTTATTTTCCTATTTAAATGTTCTTTTGTAATTGTGCTGTTTTGTTTTTTCATAGTAATTAAGCCTTAATTGTTCCCACTTCCTTTCTAAATACCTGTTTAGAATAGTCACTTCAATTTTAGAAAGATGGACTATTTTAAATACTGTTTTCCCTGGCCACAGAAAAACCTACATTAGGATAGCATTGTGTAGCAAAACTGCTTATTCAGGCCAAATGGGAAATGAGTATCTGCAGTGTGTTCCTGTTATCTGCTGATTGTTGTTACTGAGTAAATGATTTAATAATGTTTCTAAAAGTCTTAACATTATTTTACTATTCAAAAACCTTTTATTGGAAATGCCAAATGCTGCTCTAATTTAAATTATCTGAAGTGTTTAGATTAATATGGGGGGAGGTGTAAGATATACACACATACATATACACAAATCCCATGGCTTAAGTATTCCTTCCAGAGCGGTTGTCATATGAACCTATTTTCACTTCCTGCCTTCCTCGCCCAACCTCCTCCTTTCCCCCTAACCTTGGCTCTGAAGGGATCTTCTCTCCACCTCCCAAGTCGTCCCCCCTCCCCCACCCCATCATCAAATTTGGATAGCTTCTTCCAGATCTTTCTGTCTTATGACTAAGAAAAATATAGTAGACCCTTTACATGCAAATATCTGTAAGACATTATATCTATATATAATATAGATATATATCTGTAAGATACTTCTTCCGGAGCTCTGTTTCTTTTGGACTAGCACTCCTCTTTCTTGGGAAATTTCTCTCTCCAGTCTAACATAGAATCCAGATATAAACTATCCTGCTTCATTAGCAGAGTGATTGAGGATAAGTACCTAACCAAAGCTGGGCCAATTCTAGTTTCTTATCTTTTCTGGCCACAGTGATTTCAACAGGAATAGAGACATGACTTAAATTAGGCCAGTCCCTTCCCGGGATTTTTCAAGTTGAAATTAAGGTAAATTAAGCTGGGAAGATACAAGCCCAGGAGATGCTGGCAGCCAGGGTTTAGCCAAACTCAGTGGGAAAGAATAAGGCTGACACTGATGCTACTGATGACATTCCTCTAGTCCCTGAAGCCCAGTGGTGACCCTGCCATTCTTGAAATTGGTTTTCTCACAGTTTTGAAAGCTGGAAGTCCAAGAATAGGGTGCCCGCATGGTTGGGTTCTAGTGAAGATAGCTGTCTTCTCATTGTATCCTACTTGGGTGGGGAGAGAGAGGGCTAGCTCTCTTCCTCTTAGAAAGATTCTAAACCCACCTTGGGGGCTTTACCATGCATAACCTAATTACCTCCCAAAGGCCCCACCTCCTAATACCATCCTGTGGGGAATTAGTTTCAACAAATGAACTTGGTGGGATTTGGGGGGCACAAACGTGGAGTCCACAACAATATCCAGTACCAAAAGTGGGGTCTTTGAAAAGATAAGATAGACTTGGACTTCCCTGGTGGCACAGTGGTTAAGAATCCACCTGCCAGTGCAGGAGACATGGGTTCGAGCCCTGGTCTGGGAAGATCCCACATGCTGCGGAGCAACTAAGTCCCTGCACCACAACTACGGAGCATGAGCTCTAGAGCCCACGAGCCACAACTACTGAACCCGTATGCCACAGCTACTGAAGCCTGTGTGCCTAGAGCCCGTGCTCTGCAACGAGAAGTCACTGCATTGAGAAGCCCGCGCACCACAACGTAGTGTAGCCCCTGCTCGCTGCAACTAGAGAAAGCCCACGTTCAGCATCGAAGACCCAACACAGCCAAAAATAAAAATAAATTAAAAAAAATTTTTTTTCAGGTTCTAAAACACCAAGATAATTACTTATTTTAAAAAAAAGACTTCCAGTGAAACATCTTAAAAGAAATTTTTCCATATTTTTCCGTTTTTCCATTTCTGTTTACTTTATATCAGGACCCTAAGGAAAAGGAATTTATTGGAAGGATATCCAGTGACTCTCAGAACTGGTAGGCAGGAATCAAAAAAGTATTAGAGGGTCAAGAAGGAGGAAGCAAGGGGACTATTTGTTAGTGGAAAAGCCTGGTCAGGATGATAAAATGAATCCTTGTCATTTGTTATTGTTCCTTGCAAGATCAGCTCAAGGTTCAGACAGCATCAAAAGTCAATTGTTGGATAAAAATATACACTACATCCAGAAAGACCCCAACTTTATTTTTTTTAATTAATTAATTTTCATTGATGTATAGTTGATTTACAATATTAGCTTCAGGTATAAAACATAGTGATTCAAAATTTTTTATAGATTATACTCCATTTAAAGTTATGAAATGCTGTATTCCCTGTGCTGCACAATATATCCTTGTGGCTTATTTTGTACAAAGTAATTTGCACCTCTTAATCCCTTACTCCTATCCCTATCTTGCCACTCCCTGCTACCCTCTCCCCATTGGTAACCACTAGTTCTCTGTATCTATGAGTCTTCTTCTTCCTGTTATATTCATTTATTTATGTTTTAGGTTCCACAAATAAATGATAACATAGTATTTGATAGTATTTGTCTTTCTTCATGTGAGTTTAGGGTGCATTTACCTTTTTGAATTAGTGTTTTTGTTTTCTTTGCATATATACCCAGGAATGGAATTGCTGGATCATATATGGTAGTTTTAGTTTTTCGAGAAACTGCTGTACTGTTTTCCACAGTGGCTGTACCAGTTTACATTCCCACCAACAGTGTACTAGGATTCCCTTTTCTCTACACCCTTGTCAATATTTGTTTTTTGTGTTCTTTTTGATGGTAGTCATTCTGACAGGTGTGAGGTGATATCTCGTGGTTTTGATTTGTATTTCTCTAATGATTAGCAATAATAAGCATCTTTTCATGTGCCTGTTGGCCATCTGTATATCTTTTTTGGAAAAATGTCTATTCAGTTCTTCTGCCCGCCCCCCCCCCTTTTTAAGATTTTTATTGGAGTATAATTGCTTTACTGAGTTGTGTTTCTGCTGTATAACAAAGTGAATCAGCCATATGTATACATATATCCCCATATCCACTCCCTCTTGCATCTCCCTCCCACCCTACCTATCCCACCTCTAGGTGGTCACAAAGCACTGAGCTGATCTCCCTGTGCTATGCAGCTGCTTCCCACTACCTATCTGTTTTACATTTGGTCGTGTATATATGTCAGTGCTACTCTCTCACTTCGTCCTAGTTTACCCTTACCCCTCCCCGTGTCCTCAAGTCCATTCTCTACATCTGCATCTTTATTCCTGTCCTGCCCCTAGGTTCATCAGAATCTTTTTTTTTTTTTAGATTCCATATATATGTGTTAACATACGGTACTTGTTTTTCTCTTTCTGACTTAACTTCACTCTGTATGACAAAGACCCCAACTTTAAATGTTGTGTCTCAACTGGCTTCATACCAGTCTTCAATAGATTATCCCAATGTTCAGAAACAGCAGCTAATGGGAATTCCCTGGCGGTCCAGTGGTTAGGACTCAGCGCTTTCACTGCTGGGGCCCAAGTTCGATCCCTGGTAGGGGAACTAAAAAACAACCAGCAGCTGATAAGCGATAGGTTAACAAAACAAGAATTAAGTACATTATCTGACCTCTTCTGTGTAGTAAGTTCTTTTGACTAGAGCAGTGTTGTGTGAGAATCCATGATAATGTATACACTATTCAGTAAATCCATAAATGATGGTGCTGCTAGAAGTATCATAGACAAGAAAAGCAAATCTAAGACCATAATATGTCTACCAATGAGGACAAAACTGCTAAAATGTTACCCCTTCTAATGCAGTTAGTTGGCTACCAGGTTGCAGGGCTGACCCCCCAGTATATGATACCATAAAAGGGCTCTTGGTAAAGTGGGGGTATGGGAGTGAAGATGGGGAGGGGATGTGAGAGTAGCCAGGAAAGCCTCTGAAAGTGCAGCTCTATCTGTAGACTCCATCCTTGCACTTTGTTTATCCTCCCATTAAGCACTGGCTTGACAGAAGGAGACTAACATTTACAGAATATGTTATCTTGTCTACCTGATTATTCAGAGCTTCTTTCACAGTGAGGGCTTTGCTGTGAGCATTAACATAGCTCAGACGTATTCTCACATTCTGGATCCATTTTAAGAGATCCATCTGTATACCCCTTCCCAACCTTTCTTAAGTTGGCACCAGTTCTTTTCTAAGCCCCTGACAATCCAGCCAAACTGCTAGTTCATGCTCCATGAATATGCATAATCCTTATTTCATAGCATATCTCTTCAGGCCAAGGAGACAACAATATGAACTGCTTGAAGTCTTACTCCCTAGGAGGATTTTCCTCCCCTGTTCTTCACTGCCACCCATTAACAGGGGGTTTAATGCCCTCTACCACCTCATTTTTGACTGGTAGTAACATAATATCCAAACCACCTATGAGTCAAGCTTGGGTTTTTTTCCGAATCAGTCAGTTATCCATAAGGAACTCTCATGAGGCCATAGTTTTTTGGGGGGTTTTTTGTTTTTTGTTTTTGCGGTACGCGGGCCTCTCACTGTTGTGGCCTCTCCTGTTGCGGAGCACAGGCTCCGGACGCGCAGGCTCAGCGGCCATGGCTCACGGGCCCAGCCGTTGCGTGGCATGTGGGATCTTCTGCGACCGGGGCACTAACCCGTGTCCCCTGCATCGGCAGACAGACTCTCAACCACTGAGCCACCAGGGAAGCCCGAGGCCATAGTTTTGAGTTGAATGAAAAGAGGCAGTGTGACAGGAGAATGCATACTGGGAATGTGACCATACAACTACTCAGGCCTTTAGGACTAGTTCTCCTGAATGAAGGAATTCAAAATATGGCCTAAGGCAGTAGTTCTCAACTGAGGGCAATTTTGCCTTCCAGGGGCAAAATTTAGCAATTTAGCTAAATATTTAGCAGTGTTTAGAGACATTTTTTATTGTCATAATTGGGGGATGCCACTGGCAGCTAGCTGATAGAGGCCAGAGATGCTGCTGAACATCTGTAATGCCTGGGACAGCTCCCCACTAGAAAGAATAATCAGCCAAAATGTCAGTAGTGCCGAGGCTGAGAAGCCATGATGTATATTCATGACTAAGTGAATCAGATAATATCCTGTTCAGAATGGATAGCTGGAGTCATAGGGTATTTGGAGTTCAAGATCAGGTGTTCATTCTCCAAAAAGGACAAATACAAAGAGCCTATTTCTCAGAAGGAAGTTATTAGCCTAAGAGAACTTGTCTCTGTGCCAGAACCCTGTGGACCTCTGATTGGCAAGGTCTGTCACAGACACCAGTCATTAACTACTATGGCCTTGTATATTATTAAAGATTCCCCACATGATACTACTCCTGGTCAAAGAATTCAGTTCATAAAAAAACCTACCCACAAAACATTTTCTTCCTATCTCCATATGCTGCCTATTGTGCTCAAGGGAGAAATGCTTCCACAGATGTTATGTACAACAATGCCTATTGTTGAGTTGGAAGCTGAGAACATATTTGGCCATTTAAAATTCCTTAAGCACTGGGCACACAGGCAAAATGGATGTTAAGGTACTGACTGGAGTGACAGAACCCACCAAGGGGAAACTGAGTTACTGCTACACAGAGGGAGGCAGGAGGAGTATGGACAAAACCCCAAAGGCCCCGAGTTGCTTCCTTGTTAGACTCTCATATTAAGTTAGTGGAATATCACAACAGCCTTACACAGGCAGAGCCTCAAATCCCTCAAGAATGACGTTTTGGTCACACCACTGGATTGAAAACCTACACATGTTGAGGGTTCTGGATGAAAGCAAGGGAACATGAAATAGATATTAGACAAAGTAATACCAGCTAGGTATTATTTTGGGTCTCACAACCAGTTTCAGAAACAAAAAGCTAGAGCCTTCACCCGTATTTCTTTCTTTCCTGTGGCATGCGTGTATTTTAACTAACTTCCTTTTTATTTTTTTTCTTTGTTTCTCCCATTATTGTATGAAAGATTTTGACAATGGCTGTAACTACAATGCAGGGCATTGTTTGCAGAATATATTGTGATGGGATTACTGTAGGATTGGGGAGGAATGGACATTCCCTGCTATCCTGGATATGGAACTAAATATAGTAACCTGTGAGACTTTTAATTATCTTCCTGTGAAGAAAGATCAGTGCATTCTGAATTGAATGAGCAATGGTTGTACATTATGGTAGATGAGATAATTTTTTGAAGTGTAATCATGTGAAGTAGTTAGTATGTGTATATTGGGCAGGAAAAGGAGTGGACTTTAGTGGGTATTTTGTCATTTATTGACTACTAAACCCCAAAACCCATTTTTATTTTGGGAGAATGTGTCTGTTAGAAGGCAAGCCTCCATGTTGCATTAGAAAAGGCTAAGAGAGTAGATATTTTCTTTCTCCCAAACCGATTGCTAATATGTAATCTTGGTGTCACCAATTGTACTGCTCCTGCCTGAGTTTTGAGTTGTGAATGGATGGCACCATAACTAACAGAAAACTTAGAATTCACTCATAGTTGTGCCATTCTGTGGCATTGACAATGGTTTCTAGCAGCGTTCTGCTGTGATTGGGCCAGTAATAGATTCCTAATCAGGCTGTTTTGATGCATGACTTTTGCTGTCTCTGCTACCAGGCTTTCCTTGGTTTCTGTCATTTTATGATCCTGGTTTTCTGATCTTTTCTTCAATTCTGTGAGCTACTCCCAACCTTATAATAAAATTATTTTCTTCCTAGCCAGCTAAAATTAGATTCTGATGTTTAAAATCAAGTACTGAGAATTCATATATCAACTTTACATCACTGCCTGTCCATGAAGCTTCTTGAAAAAACTTTATTCCACCGTGATTTCAGCCACCTAGACTCATTTCTTTTACTAATTTAAAAAATTATCATATGCTATCCAGCCTTATTATTCTTTAATGACTCATCTTCTTCTACCATCTTCCTCTAAAAAGAGTCTTTTAGACTCTTTTTAAATGTATACAGTACTTAGGCTGAAGCTTACATACAGTAGGTGCTCAGTAATTGTATATGACATGTTTTTTTTTTTTTTCTTTTTTGCGGTACACAGGCCTCTCACTGTTGTGGCCTCTCCCGTTGTGGAGCACAGGCTCCGGATGCGCAGGCTCAGTGGCCATGGCTCACAGGCCTAGCCGCTCCGTGGCATGTGGGATCTTCCCTGACCGGGGCACGAACCCTCGTCCCCTGCATCGGCAGGCGGACTCTCACCCACTGCGCCACCAGGGAAGCCCTGTATGACATGTTTTGAACACAATTTGTGCATAGAATTACAAAGTGGTAAAGGAAAAAAAATTTTTTTAATTTTGGAAGAAATGACTTCAGATCTTACATATCTTATAAATACATAAATTGACAATAAGAAAACTTACTACAAACAAATAAGTGTTCCTTATACTAGTACAAATATCTTTTTATACAAGGCTAAAATGTTTTCAAAAATACAAAGGAAGGTAATAGGAATGTATAAATAGCGTGATATTTGAAATAAAACATACCCTTGGATTTCCTTTAGGTGTAACCATTTGCAGTGACACAGGACTGAGCAGACAAGTGGTATAATTAAAGGAAAATCAGAATGCAATTAGATTTTCGTAAATTCATGTATCAGAACCAGCCTCCACAGTAAATTAGTCTTAAATATTAAGTCACTGGGATAAAGACCTGAATTGTACAGAACTACAGGTCACTTCTCTGAGTAAAGATGTAGCCAGCAACATAAGATGGTTAGTCAGCCATCAGTGCTTAGAATGATAATGTTTTTACTTATAATCTGAAAAAGTTGTATACAAAAAAACACCCAAATTTATGACACTAAGCTCCCCTAGATACTGGAATTTGGAAAAACTACAAGAATATCCCAGAAAGATGTACAAGTGGGCAGAAAAATGACAGATGTTTAACAGTGGACACCCTGGTAACATGGCAGGGGTGGGGGGAAATCCAATGTGTTCATAAAGGACCACCAGGAAAAGTGTTAGAAACAAATCGAAATACATACATTGAGCTAAAGTAGCCTCTGCTACTCAAGAAAAAGAAATGTTTCAAACCCATGCTGAAAAGATGGACCAAAATTTTAAGTTGAAGAGCATGTTTTGGGAGGGGAGGGGTCTGGGGGGGGAGTAGTCACTAGTGGTTTATTAAAACATCATAAAAGAAATGAATAGAATTAAAATGGACATGGGCAAATTCCCAATATATATATGAAATAATAAAGGATCCTTAGAGCTTGTAAGTGGTAGTGTTAGAAGAAAAATCCTCAGTGCATTGCAAAGTTATGATAGTTTCTACCTATAGTTAGTATGGCCTAAAAATCTAGATAGCTTTGATAAAAGTTTATAAAACCACAAAAGATGAATACTGCAGTTTTTGAAGGTGGAATACTTCAGAGATATAATTAATCTTGTGGGGAAAAAAGGGTTCTGGAAAGTGAGAGCTGTTTTGTGTTACCACTGTGAGAGAGCATTAAACTGAATGAAAATCACTGCCATTTACCCTAACAACCTTTTCTTTGCAACAAAACTTAATAAAACACAGTTTCCTTGCCACCTCTTCCAGCAACATACTCCCTGTTCCTCCCCATATTCCCAGAAATTGGCACTGTTTTACGGCTGCTTATATGAAACTAACTGCTGAGATGGGCCCATCCTGGACTCAGTGAACTCATATTTTCCTTCTCTTTAGAGAAGACTGCAAGACCAGCCAGTTAGTGGCTTTGGGTCAGCTCTAGAAAGGACCTGGATATTCAGTTTATACTGTGATATGTCAGGAAAGATATGAATTCCTAAGAGCAATTCAAAGTTAAAATCCTGACTCCCTCCAGACTTTCGTAGGTGTTGGCTTTGCTGCTGAAAGCTTAGCCTTTTGTTGTGGTTGTTGTTGTGTAATATCTTTATTGTAGTCTCTTACGCAATTATCCTAGTTTTTCTGTTGCTGTTAGTACATTTTTTTTAACATCTTTATTGGAGTATAATTGCTTTACAATGGTGTGTTAGTTTCTGCTTTATAACAAAGTGAATCAGCTATACATATACATATATCCCCAAATCTCCTCCCTCTTGCACCTCCCTCCCACCCGCCCTATCCTTTCCTTCTATGTGGTAAAAAAGCACGTTTTGAGTTTACTTTTGTGTATGGTGTTAGGGAGTATTCTAATTTCATTCTTTTACATGTAGCTGTCCACTTTTGCCAGCACCACTTATTGAACAGCCTTTTTTCCATTGTATATTCTTGCTTCCTTTATCAAAGATCAGATGACCAGGACTTCGCTGGTGGCACAGTGGTTGGGGGTCCGCCTGCCAATGCAGGGGACGCGGGTTCATGCCCTTGTCCGGGAGGATCCCACGTGCCATGGAGTGGCTGAGCCCGTGAGCCATGGCAGCTGGGCCTGCATGTCTGGAGCCTGTGCTCCGCAGCGGGAGAGGCCGC
>NW_020185336.1:12514996-12515317 GCF_003031525.2 Neophocaena asiaeorientalis asiaeorientalis | reverse complement strand
TGCATTGAATCTGTAGATTGCTTTGGGTAGTAGAGTCATTTTCACAATGTTGATTCTTCCAATCCAAGAACATGGTATATCTCTCCATCTGTTGCTTTAGTCTTCAATTTCTTTCATCAACGTCTTATAGTTTTCTTCATACAGGTCTTTTGTCTCCTTAGGTAGGTTTATTCCTAGGTATTTTATTCTTTTTGTTTCAGTGGTAAATGGGAGTGTTTCCTTATTTTCCCTTTCAGATTTTTCATCATTAGCATATAGGAATGCAAGAGATTTCTGTGCATTAATTTTCTATCCTGCTACTTTACCAAATTCATTGATTGG
>NW_020185336.1:12471908-12513432 GCF_003031525.2 Neophocaena asiaeorientalis asiaeorientalis | reverse complement strand
TCCTGCCCCTAGGTTCTTCAGAAACTTTTTTTTTTCTTAGATTCCATATATATGTGTTAGCATACGGTATTTATTTTTCTCTTTCTGACTTCCTTCACTCTGTATGATGGTTTCTAGGTCCATCCACCTCACTACAAATAACTCAACTCCGTTTCTTTTTCTGGCTGAGTAGTATTCCATTGTATATATGTGCCACATCTTCCTTATCCATTCATCTGTCGATGAACACTTAGGTTGCTTACATGTCCTGGCTATTGTAAATAGTACTGCAATGAACATTGGGGTGCATGACTCTTTTTGAATTATGGTTTTCTCAGGGTGTATGCCCAGTAGTGGGATTGCTGGGTCATATGGTAGCTCTATTTTTAGTTTTCTAAGGAACATCCATACTGTTCTCCATAATGGCTGTACCAATTTACATTCCCACCAACAGTGCAAGAAGGTTCCCTTTTCTCCACACCCTCTCCAGCATTTATTATTTCTAGATTTTTGATGATGGCCATTCTGACTGGGATGAGGTGATACCTCACTGCAGTTTTGATTTGCATTTCTCTAACGATTAGTGATGTTGAGCATCCTTACATATGTTTGTTGGCAATCTGTATATCTTCTTTGGAGAAATGTCTATTTAGGTCTTCTGCTCATTTTTGGATTGTGTTGTTGGTCTTTTTGATACTGAGCTGCATGAGCTGCTTGTAAATTTTGGAGATTAATCCTTTGTCAGCTGCTTCATTTGCAAATAATTTCTCCCATTCTGAATGTTGTCTTTTCGTCTTGTTTATGGTTTCCTTTGCTGTGCAAAAGTTTTTAAGATTCATTAGGACCCATTTGTTTATTTTTGTTTTTATTTCCATTTCTCTAGGAGGTGGGTCAAAAAGGATCTTGCTGTGATTTCTGTCATATAGTGTTCTGCCTATGTTTTCCTCTAAGAGTTTTATAGTGTCTGGCCTTAGATTTAGGTCTTTAATCCATTTTGAGTTTACTTTTGTGTATGGTGTTAGGGAGTATTCTAATTTCATTCTTTTACATGTAGCTGTCCACTTTTGCCAGCACCACTTATTGAACAGCCTTTTTTCCATTGTATATTCTTGCTTCCTTTATCAAAGATCAGATGACCAGGACTTCGCTGGTGGCACAGTGGTTGGGGGTCCGCCTGCCAATGCAGGGGACGCGGGTTCATGCCCTTGTCCGGGAGGATCCCACGTGCCATGGAGTGGCTGAGCCCGTGAGCCATGGCAGCTGGGCCTGCATGTCTGGAGCCTGTGCTCCGCAGCGGGAGAGGCCGCGGCAGTGAGAGGCCCGCGTATCGCAAAAAAAAAAAAAGATCAGGTGACCATATGCAAGTGGGTTTATCTCTGGGCTTGCTATCCTGTTCCATTGATCTATATTTCTGTTTTCGTGCCAGTACCATACTGTTTTGATTACTATAGATTTGTAGTATAATCTGAAGTCAGGGAGCCTGATTCCTCCATCTCCGTTTTTCTTTCTCTAGATTGCTTTGGCTATTCGGGGTCTTTTGTGTTTCTACACAAATTCTGAAATTTTTTGTTCTAGTTCTGTGAAAAATGCCATTGGTAGTTTGATAGGGATTGCATTGAATCTGTAGATTGCTTTGGGTAGTAGAGTCATTTTCACAATGTTGATTCTTCCAATCCAAGAACATGGTATATCTCTCCATCTGTTGCTTTAGTCTTCAATTTCTTTCATCAACGTCTTATAGTTTTCTGCATACAGGTCTTTTGTCTCCTTAGGTAGGTTTATTCCTAGGTATTTTATTCTTTTTGTTTCAGTGGTAAATGGGAGTGTTTCCTTATTTTCCCTTTCAGATTTTTCATCATTAGCATATAGGAATGCAAGAGATTTCTGTGCATTAATTTTCTATCCTGCTACTTTACCAAATTCATTGATTGGCTCCAGTAGTTTTCTGGTAGCATTTTTAGGATCCTCTATGTATAGTATCTTGTCGTCTTCAAACAGTGACAGTTTTACTTCTTTTTTTCCGATTTGGATTTCTTTTATTCTTTTTCTTCTCTGATTGCTGTGGCTAAAACTTCCAAAACTATATTGAATAATAGTGGTGAAAGTAGCCAACCTTGACTTGTTCCTGATCTTAGTGAAAATGGTTTCAGTTTTTCACCATTGAGAACGATGTTGGCTGTGGGTTTATCATATATTGTCCTAGGTCTGAAGTGGGTCTCTTGTAGACAGCATATATACACATCTTGTTTTTGTATCCATTCAACCAGTCTATGTTTTTTGGTGGGAGCATTTAATCCATTTCCATTTAAGTTAATTATAAATATGTATGTTCCTATTACCATTTTCTTAATTGTTTTGGGTGTGTTATTGTAGGTCTTTTCCTTCTCTTGTGTCTCCCACCTAGAGAAGCTCCTTTAGCATCTGTTGTAAAGTTGGTTTAGTGGTGCTAAATTCTCTTAGCTTTTGCTCATTTGTAAAAGTTTTAATTTCTCTGTCAAATCTGAATGATATCCTTGCTGGGTAAAGTAATCTTGGTTGTAAGTTTTTCTCCTTCATCACTTTAAATATGTCCTGCCACTCCCTTCTGGCTTGTAGAGTTTCTGCTGAAAGATCAGCTGTTAACCTTATGGGGATTCCCTTGTATGTTATTTGTTACTTTTCCCTTGCTGCTTTCAGTATTTTTCTTTGTATTTAATTTTTGATAGTTTGATTAATATGTGTCTTGGCGTGTTTCTCCTTGGATTTATCCTGTATGGCACTCTCTGAGCTTCCTGGACTTGACTGACTATTTCCTTTCCTTTCCCACGTTACACGTTATGGAAGTTTTTTTTTTTTTCAGCAGTACACGGGGCTCTCACTGTTGTGGTCTCTCCCGTTGCGGAGCACAGGCTCCGGGCGCGCAGGCTCAGTGGCCATGGCTCATGGGCCCAGCCGCTCCGCGGCATGTGGGATCTTCCCGGACCGGTGCACGAACCCGTGTCCCCTGCATCGGCAGGCAGACTCTCAGCCACTGTGCCACTAGGGAAGCCCGTTAGGGAAGTTTTGAAGTATAATCTCTTCAAATATTTTCTCAGTCCCTTTCTTTTTCTCTTCTTCTGGGACCCCTATAATTCGAATGTTGGTGCGTTTAATGTTTTTCCAGAGGTCTCTGAGACTGTCCTCAGTTCTTTTCATTCTTTTTTGTTTATTCTGCTCTGGGGTAGTTATTTCCACTATTTTCTCTTCCAGGGCACTTATCCGTTCTTCTGCCTCAGTTATTCTGCTATTGATTCCATCTAGAGAATTTTTAATTTATTTGTCCATTTCTTCCAGGTTGTCCATTTTATTGGCATATAGTTGCTTGTAGTAATCTCTCATGATCCTTTGTATTTCTGCAGTGTCAGTTGTCACTTGTTTTTTATTTCTAATTCTATTGATTTGGGTCTTCTCCCTTTATTTCTTGATGAGTCTGGCTAATGGTTTATCAATTTTACCTTCTCAAAGAACCAGCTTTTAGTGTTGTTGATCTTTGCTCGTTTCCTTCATTTCTTTTTCATTTATTTCTGACCTGAACTTTATGATTTCTTTCCAACTGCTAACTATGTTTTTCAGCAGTACACGGGGCTCTCACTGTTGTGGTCTCTCCCGTTGCGGAGCACAGGCTCCGGGCGCGCAGGCTCAGTGGCCATGGCTCATGGGCCCAGCCGCTCCGCGGCATGTGGGATCTTCCCGGACCGGTGCACGAACCCGTGTCCCCTGCATCGGCAGGCAGACTCTCAGCCACTGCGCCACTAGGGAAGCCCGTTAGGGAAGTTTTGAAGTATAATCTCTTCAAATATTTTCTCAGTCCCTTTCTTTTTCTCTTCTTCTGGGACCCCTATAATTCGAATGTTGGTGCGTTTAATGTTTTTCCAGAGGTCTCTGAGACTGTCCTCAGTTCTTTTCATTCTTTTTTGTTTATTCTGCTCTGGGGTAGTTATTTCCACTATTTTCTCTTCCAGGGCACTTATCCGTTCTTCTGCCTCAGTTATTCTGCTATTGATTCCATCTAGAGAATTTTTAATTTCATTCATTGTGTTGTTCATCCTTTGTTTGCTCTTTAATTCTTCTATGTCTTTGTTAAACGTTTCTTGTATTTTCTCCATTCTATTTCCAAGATTTTGGATCATCTTTACTATCATTACTCTGAATTCTTTTTCAGGTAGACTGCCTATTTCCTTTTCATTTGTTTGGTGTGGTTTGTTTGTAGCTTGCTCCTTCATCTGCTGTGTGTTTCTCTGTCTTCTCATTTTGCTTAACCTATACTGTATTTGGGGTCTCCTTTTTGCAGGCTGCAGGTTCACAGTTCCCGTTGATTTTGGTGTCTGCCCCCAGGAGTAAGTTTTGGTTCAGTGGGTTGTGAAGGCTTCCTGGTGGAGGGGACTAGTGCCTGTGTTCTGGTGGATGAGGCTGGATCTTTTATTTCTGGTGGATAGGACCATGTCCAGTGGTGTGTTTTGGGGTGTCTGTGACCTTATTATGATTTTAGGTAGCCTCTCTGCTAATGGTGGGGTTGTTTTCCTGTCTTGCTAGTTGTTTTACATAGGGTGTCCAGAACTGTAGCTTGCTGGTTTTTGAGTGGAGCTGGGTCTTAGCATTGAGATGGAGATCTCTGGGAGAGCTTTCACCATTTGATATTACATGGAGCTGAGAGGTCTCTGGTGGACCAATGTCCTGAACTCAGCTCTCCCACCTCAGAGGCACAGGCCTGACCCCCGGCTGGAGCACCAAAACCCTGTCAGCCACATGGCCAGGTACGTGGGGAGTTTCTTGCCTTTTGGGAAGTCTGAGGTTTTCTGCCATCGTTCAGTAGGTGTCCTGTAGGAGTTGTTCCGCATGTATATGTATTTGTGTTGTATTTGCTGGGAGGAAGGTGATCTCCATGTCTTACCTCTCCGCCATCTTGAAGGTCTCCCTGTCCGCTAGGAACCTTGTCCTCTCACCTGGGACCTCCTGCCCCAGCTCCCCAAAGCCTCTCTAGCCTTTTTTTTTTTTTTAAACTACCATTTTAAATTCTACCAGCATAATTTGTGTGTCAAAAGATAGGATTTCTTATATCTGTATTTTAGGTAGATACTGAGAAAGTAATTACTACAACTTCTAGGAAAGTTATAATCACCTATAATTCTTAGTGCTGTACAAATCTGCCTAAGGTGAAAGTCAGTATGCTAAGTCTAAAAGTGTAATCAGAGTATAATTTTCCATTTTGCCTTAAATACAGCTAGTGCTTACACTGTTGGATGTTACAACTTCCTATTGACATAAAATACCTATTTCATGACATTTATTCTGTATCAGTTTTTATATAAAATTGTACTTTCAGATTGTGCAAATTTCCATTTGTATTCAGGTTTGGAGAAACAAATAAGAATTATGCTTTTAAATATCATGTAGGTATCCAATAAGAAACATTTTATAAAATTGATAGAATAAATTGTTTTAAATCAATGAATTTCAGAAAATATTTCTTAAAAACATATCTTGATAAGCACATTTTTATACGAAGCCTAATGGCAGGTAGAAATCTACAGAGAAAAACAAATAAAATGAATCAGAAGTGTATTTCATAGGAGACGAGGGGAAGATGGCGAAGAGTAAGACAGGGAGATCACCTTCCTCCCCACAGATACACCAGAAATACATCTACACGTGGAACAACTCCTACAGAACACATACTGAACGCTGGCAGAAGACCTCAGACCTCCCAAAAGGCAAGAAACTCCCCACGTACCTGGGTAGGGCAAAAGAAAAACAGAAAAAACAGAGACAAAAGAATAGGGACGGGACCTGCACCAGTGGGAGGGAGCTGTGAAGGAGGAAAGGTTTCCACACACTAGAAGCCCCTTCGCGGGCGGAGACTGCGGGAGGCGGAGGGCGGGAGCTTCGGAGCCGTGGAAGAGAGTGCAGCAACAGGGGTGCGGAGGGCAAAGCTGGGAGATTCCCGCACAGAGGATCAGGGCCAACTGGCACTCACCAGCCCGAGAGGCTTGTCTGCTCACCCACTGGGGTGGGCAGGGCTGCGAGCTAAGGCTCGGGCTTTGCTTTGGTTGGAGGAGCACAGGGAGAGGACTGGGGTTGGCAGCGTGAACACAGCCTGAAGGGGTTAGTGCACCACGGCCAGCTGGGAGGGAGTCCGGGAAAAGGTTTGGAGCTGCCGAAGAGGCAAGAGACTTTTTCTTCCCTCTTTGTTTCCTGGTGCGCGAGGAGAGGGGATTAAGAGCGCTGCTTAAAAGGAGCTCTAGAGACGGGCGCGAGCCGTGGCTACAAGCCGGGACCCCAGAGACGGGCATGAGACGCTAAGGCTGCTGCTGCCGCCAGCAAGACTGTGTGCAAGCACAGGTCACTACCCACACCCACCTTCCGGGGAGCCTGTGCAGCCTGCCACTGCCAGGTTCCCGGGATCCAGGGACAACTTCCCCGGGAGAACGCACGGCGAGCATCAGGCTGGTACAACGTCATGCGGCCCTCTGCCGCCGCAGGCTCACCCCTGCACTCCGTGCCCCTCCCTCCCCCCAGCCTGAGTGAACCAGAGCCCCCGAATCAGTGGCTCCTTTAACCCCGTCCTGTCTGAGCGATAAACAGACGCTCTCCGGAGACCTACATGCAGAGGCGGGGCCAAATCCAAAGCTGAGCCCCTGGGAGCTGTGAGAACAAAGAAGAGAAAGGGAAATCTCTCCCATCAGCCTCAGAAGCAGCGGATTAAAGCTCCACAATCAACTTGATGTACCCTGCATCTGTGGAATACCTGAATAGACAGTGAATCATCCCAAATTGAGGAGGTGGACTTTGAGAGCAAGATTTATGATTTTTTCTCCTTTTCCTCTTTTTATGAGTGTGTATGTGTATGCTTCTGTGTGAGATTTTGTCTGTATAGCTTTGCTTTCACCATTTGTCCTAAGGTTCTATCCGTCCGTTCTTTGTTTTTGTTTTTTTTAAATTTTCTTCTTAATAATTAATTTTAATAACTATTTTATTTTACTTTACCTTCTTTCTTTCTTTCTTTCCTTCCTTCCCTCCTTTAGACAACGAACCATCCCAAATTGAGGAACTGGACTTTGAGAGCAAGATTTATGAGTTTTTCCCCTTTTCCTCTTTTTATGAGTGTGTATGTGTATGCTTCCATGTGAGATATTGTCTGTATAGCTTTGCTTCCACCATTTGTCCTAAGGTTCTATCGATCCGTTTTTTTTTTTAATTTTTTTAAATTATTTTTTAATTTAATAACTTAATTATATTTTACTTTATATTTTTTCTTTTTGCCTTCCCTCCTTCCTTCCTTCCTTCCTTCTTTCCTCCCACCATCCCTCCCTCCCTCCCTCCCTCCTTCCCTCCTTTCTTTCTTTCTTTCCTTCTTTGGTTCTTTCCTTTCCTTCTTTCTTCCTTCCTTCCTTCCTTCCTTTCTTTCTTCCTTTCTTTCTTTCGTGCTACTTCTACTAATTCTTTCTCTCTACTTTTTCTCTCTTTTATTGTAAGGCCAGAAACTATCAAACTCTTAGAGGAAAACATAGGAAGAACACTCTTTGACATAAATCACAGCAAGATCTTTTATGATCCACCTCCTAGAGTAATGGAAATAAAAACAAAAATAAACTAATGGGACCTAATGAAACTTAAAAGCTTTTGCACAGCAAAGGAAACCATAAACAAGATGAAAAGACAACCCTCAGAATGGGAGAAAATATTTGCACATGAATCAACGGACAAAGGATTAATGTCCTAAATATATAAAAAGCTCATGCAGCTCAATATTAAAAAAACAAACAACCCAATCCAAAAATGGACAGAAGACCTAAATAGACATTTCTCAAAGAAGACATACAGATGGCTAAAAAGCTCATGAAAAGCTGCTCAACATCAGTAATTATTAGAGAAATGCAAATCAAAACTATAATGAGGTATCACCTCATACCAGTTAGAATGGGCATCATCAGAAAATCTACAAACAACAAATGCTGGAGGGGGTGAATTGAATATTACTCAGCCATAAAAAGAATGAAATTGGGTCATCTGTAGAGACGTGGATGCACCTAGAGACTGTCATGAAGAGTGAAGTAAGTTAGAAAGAGAAAAACAAATATTGTATGTTAGCTCATATATGTGGAACCTAGAAAAATGGTACAGATGAACCCGTTTGCAGAGCAAAAATTGAGACACAGATGTAGAGAACAAATGTATGGACACCAAGGGGGGAAAGCGGTGAGGGTTTGGGGGTGGTGGTTTGATGAACTGGGCGATTGGGATTGACATGTATAAACTGATGTGCATAAAATTGATGACTAATAAGGACCTGTTGTATAAAACAATAAAATTAAATTTCAAAAAAAAAGTTCTGTGTCCTCAGCTTCATTGGGATGTTTCCAAACGTCCTTATTGTAATTGTCAGGATCCCCATTCCTTAGCAATCAATGCCTTCACTTTAACAGAAGATACGTGGTGAGACTGAGAATTCAATTTGCACTGTAATTCCGCCATTTTCAGGATGAAACTCTGGGTTTAGTTTTCAGAAATCTAAGTCTTGCAGCAAAAGAAATAAGGTGTTTTGTTTTGTTTTGTTTGCAGATCAGATATAGAGATTTCCAGGTCATTGAAGCAGAGCTTGAGCTGGGATTTTGAAGCCCTGAGCTCACACTTTTCTTTGCCCATTTTCTCTAGTGCAGTTAGGAGCAACCAGTGAATCTCATTACACTCCTTAGTTTGACTAAAATGTTCGAAGTTATCAAGTACATAGTCAACTAGAACCTCAACTTTTATAGGTATTTGCTTAGGAGTAGTCAATGGTGAGATTTTGCATATCTTTATTGCCATTTCACCCTGTGGACTACGAATGCCCTCTTTACTACTGGATACCATTTAATATTTTAAATCGAATCAAATTAGAGACCCAATTCAAGAAAACTCTGAACTAATTTAGGCAATTCATTCTCATGATTCTGTTCCTCTACAAGGATTATAGTTACCAAAATCTGTATCAGTTAGAGTTCCACCAGAGAAACTGGTATTTATTCCCCAGAGCTTGTAATTACCTTATTTTATTTGCTTAGTTTCTATGTATTTGTGCCTAATTTAACTTCAGTCTCTTCTCAATATATTCTGATATGGCAGATATTCTGTTTTCGTGAAGAGATGTCTCCGGGAGCCTTTGGACTTGCCCCAGTCTCTGCAGGGTGTTCTTTTTGCCTGGGACACAGGTGTCATCTTGGAATCTCTCTTCATCCTCAGTATGGGGATTCCCCTGGCTTGTCCTTTTGTTTGGATATCCTATTTCCTTTTCCCATCTTCACTTTTCTTGTTTTATCCCCTCACTTTGGTAGAGCACGTTTTCCAGTAACTTCTTGAGAAAGGGTGCTTGGGAGGTAATTTATATTTTAAAACATGCTTGTCTAAAAATGTCTACATGCTACTCTCACACCAACCAATAACCTGACTGAAGACTGAAAAACTTTTTTTCTCAGAACTTTGAAGATTTTGTTCCAGTATTTTCTGGATTCTAGTGTGGACATGGAAAACTCCAAAGCCCCTCTGAATCCTGAGACTTTGTATTTTACCTGGGTCCCACTCTCTTGAATATATACTCAAGATAATTGAAAACATATGCCCACAAAAAAACTTGTACACAAATGTTCATACCATTATTCATAATAATGTATTATTCATAATAGCCAAACAACCCAAATCTTCATCAACTGATGAATGGGTAAGTAAATATGGTATACCCATACAATGGAATATTATTCAGCCATAAAAATGAAAGAAATACTGGATGAACTTTGAAAACAGTATGCTAAGTGAAATAATTTTTAAAAATTGTATCATTCCATTCATTTGAAATGCCTAGAACAGGCAAATTCATAAAGAAAAAGAGTAAATTAGTGGTTGCCGGTTTGGGGGAGGGCCAATGGGGGAGTGACTGCTAATGAGTACAGGGCTTCCTTCTGGGGTGAAGAAAATGTTCTGCAAACAGTGGTTGTGGTGGCATAAAGCTGTGAATATACTAAAAACCATGGAATTGTATATTTAAAAATGGCTGCCTAGAAGCTCTGAGAGTGTGTGTGTGTCTTGTCAAATGTTGGTTCACTCTACAGTCATCAGATTTCATTAAGGAATGCCAAAATCAATATTTTCAGGTCTTTCCTCTTGGGGCTAGTCAAATTCTGCAGAAAAGGATGCTTCTATCTCCTACCTGAAGAATAAAGGCTTGTCCACTAACATTCTAGGCCCAAATGAGAAAAAAAAGGGCTAGAAATCTCAACATTGAGTATATAAACCTTTAGTTAATCATCTTTTCCCCCTTACTATAACCCCGCCCTCACTCTGTCCAGTGTTCCTCAGCCCAGAAACCATCTTTTCTCTCTAGAGAGAGTAAGCTTTAAGTCTCCTGCCCAGTTTGGTGGGAAGTTGGGAAGTAATCTTGTTGTGTGATTGAAGAGGGTTCTTCTTTTTATTTTTTTTACGTCTTTATTGGAGTATAATTGCTTTACAATGTTGTGTTAGTTTCTGCTGTACAACAAAGTGAATTAGTTATATGTATACATATATCCCAATATCCCCTCCCTCTTGAGCTTTCCCCCGAGCCTCCCTATCCCACCCCTCCAGGTCATCAAAAAGCACTGAGCTGATCTCCCTGTGCTATGCAGCAGCTTCCCACTAGCTATCTATTTTACATTTGGTAGTGTATATATGTCAATGCTAGTCTCTCACTTTGTCCCAGCTTCCCCTTCCACCACTGTGTCCTCAAGTCTGTTCTCTATGTCTGCATCTATATTCTTGCCCTGCCACTAGGTTTATCAGTACCATTTTTTAAGATTCCATATATATGCATTAGCACTTTGTATTTCTCTTTCTGACTTACTTCACTCTGTATGACAGACTGTAGGTCCATCCACCTCACTACAAATAACTCAATATTGTTCCTTTTCCTGGCTGAGTAATATTCCATTGTATATATGTGCCATATGAGGAGGGTTCTTCTTAAATGGATTTGTAAATAATCTTTTGGTTCTCAGTTTCACTTTCAGCCTATCTTCAGAGGTTGCTGATGCCCCAGACTTGAAGGCTTTTGGCAGTTCTATTACATCTAGTTGCCTCACAGCTTTCTCCTGTTTGCTTAAAGCTCACCTTTCTCCAGTATGCTAAGTTAGTTACTGCTTGTCTATCTGCTTCCCAATTTCCATAATTTTATTGTTGTATCTCCCCTTCAGTTCTTATCTGAGTAATTACATTTTTAAAAAAAGAAAGAAAAAACCCAATAAGTAAGCAAACAAATCAAAAAACCTCTTTACTCCCATTTTACTGGGATCTTGAGAGATAATAAAAGTAAATGCATTTGTTTAATCCATCATCTTTACCTAGAACCCATTGATAGAATTTCTAAGGATGAGCTATCTTATATTCCTGGGGGTAATCTCTACTTGATCATGATATTGCAAGATTAGTTAAATACTACAATATTTAACTTGGTATATTAACACCTCATTTCGTTAAGTGAGGTTTGCCTAAAATTATTTTGTCCAGGAGTCGTTTTGGTATCAGTATCATTCTAGTCTCATAAAATTAGTTCAGGAACACCTCCTTTTTTTAATGCCATGAATTTGTTTACAGTAGGAATTATTCTTTCTTTGAAGGTTTGATAAGAGTTGGTTGTAAAACCTTCTAGGTGTGGTGCCTATGATTTGGCTTTGCTCTATCACTTTTGCCTAAAATTCTTAACTGATGTGAACTTTGATGTTTGTGGATTAAATAATGACCCAAGTCTATTACTCTAAATCTTATGCTTTGTGGTACAGTTATATTACTAAAAAACCATAATATATTGAACTCAATCTTAACTGACTCTGGACAATATTCTAAGAACTTACATTGAAAATCTATTTACTTAATGGTGCTTGGATTACAAAGAATAGCCCTAAAATAATTAACTTACCTACTTGAAAAAGTTAATTACATAGAATTTAACACAGTTCTTTCCAGATAATTCCATATATGTGGGTTTTGTATTCCCACATAAATTGTAAAAGCTTATATATGTTTAAAGCTTAACTCTAAGAGCCATGTTTTATACATCTTTGTATCCTTCATAGTGCTAAGAGCTGTGTTGGATAGACAGCATAACACATAAATACTGATTTTAGCATCTCCTTACCATCTACATCTTTACTAATGAATAAATGTGGGAAAAATTCAGTTTGTTAAGGATTCTGGTTAGTTAAGTTCTAATAATTGATTAAATTTCTTTAAAAATTATACATTAAATATATAATAATTGATTAAATTTCTTTTGAAATTGTTGCCCAGCTGTACATTCAATATTCTGACTTTTTATCATTTTGATTTAATGACTAGATTAAACTGCTCATAAAAGTAATGACCCATTCATTTACTTATCCATCTAAATATTGATGAGTTCATTGAATCCAGTGGTTCAGCTGATGGGTTTGATATTGAAGGTAATTGTAGCTGAAATAAGTATGACAATCATTTAAGAGCCTTATTTGTCTACTGCAGTGTTGTGACCCCCAGAATAAAAGGGTTTCTGGGAAGCCCTCTCAGTGCCCAGAGACATCCAAACAGGGGTGGTCTGGGTACTTTATGCTCATTTCAGCCAGAGTAGTTCTTCTCTTTTACTAACTGAGATTTCCCACTAAGTTTTGTTTGAACAAAAGCCTTGTAGGCTAAAAACAAATTTTGAAAACTACTGGTCAACTGCGTAAATATGACCAATTGCATCATACACGTGCTAAATACTTAGACTCTGAAGAGAAGCTCCTGTCCTCAAGAGCATCGACAGCCAGCTGGCCAGGATGCAGTAATTTGTGTCTAGTGAGAGAAAATAAAAAGGCAATTTGCAAGGTTTCTCTCTTATGCTCTTTTTCCAGCTTATACAGTTTTCTTTTCCCTTGTTCTCAAGATAACCAAATAAGTGAGAATAATTAATTTTGGAGAGGTTTGCAGTCATAATAAGCTGTAAAATATGGTTAATATTCAGAATTTGGTTAAGAGATAAAAAAATGTCACTCTGTGGAATTGGAGTTGACCTCTAACTCTGTCTTCTCCAATTACCCTGAGCCTAGCAGCTATCAGGGTCCAGAAGGTGCCCACTAGAGATTGTTACAGGGCTTTCTTCCCTCTGGGTCCAATGAGAGCCTTGAGATCAGCACAGCATGCTCCCTGTTGGTATCCTGGAGAGAGCTGGCCTTAAGGATATTTGACTTTCCAGGGGAGGGTCAACTGGTCATGGTCCAGGAAATGGAAGAGGAACTGAACGGTGGGTGGGATCATCCTCTCTACCTTGGGGTGGGAGAGAGAACGGCAGAGTAGTTTCATTCTGATGCCTTGAAAGAGGACTGACAACCTTCTTGTGAATACAGTGCCAGCCCACAGGACCTTCCACCTCTTGCGACCATCCTCACTTAAGGTGTCAGCCACACCAAAGTTCCCAAAGTCCCAATGGGCAGATGAAGAAAAATTGCAGCACATCTAAGCAGGCTTAATAGTAAAAAGAGATAAACAAAGGGAACAATCTGAATAGGGCTCTAAAGAAATAGATAGATGAGATAGAGAACAACTTGAACAAAGCAATGATTAGAACTCTTACGTTTTCAAGTAAAGCACAAACTAGACTTCCTAGAAACCCAAAATCAAAACCCAAAAAAACATAACTTCCAAATAAAAAATTCAATATGGGACTTGTACGAGAAGATGGCTATTTATGTAATCTGGAAAGAATGATACATCTATATTTTTCATTTGAAAAATATATATACTATGTGCCTGGCACAATACTAAGTGCTGGAGATAAGTGGCAATAAGAAAATCATGACTTTGCCTTCCTGGAGCCAAAAGACTTAAGAGTGATAAAAGGGAAGGCCATTCTGAAAAGGTGACTTGATAATGAGTGTGATTAAAATTTAAAATAGTATAAAGCTCATAAGAAAGAGAAAGGAAAATGGATGAGATTGTTCATCTCTTTGAAGTTACCTGGCTAAGATGAACTGAAAAAATACCACTTATGTTGTCGAATGCTTATTAAGGAACTAAGGAGTCTTCAAAATTCTACCATGGAGAGTACAGTGTAAATGATACAATAAAGGCCATGATACAAATAATTTTATTATGGACAAGGATATGTCATAGTTGGAGTGCGATCGATAGCAACTAACATTTTTTGAACATGTGTACCTTGCACTGTACTAAGCACTACATTTATTGTCTCATTCAGTCCCTATAAAGTGACTGCTATACCTTCTCCATTTGATGCATTAAAAACCTAGGGGGGCAGGGTGGTTATTCAATTGCCCGTTCACAAAGCTAGTAAGTAGTCGAGTCAGGGTTCAAACACAGGTTTTACCTGTTTGCAGTGAATTCTTTTCCACTACCTGTAAGCAGCTCTTTACAGGAAACTGCCCTAAGCAAGAAGCCCCTTTAACAAAGCTATATTGTAACTAACTTAAAAAAATTTTTTTTCATAATTAATTTTTATTATTATTTTTTTATTTTTGGCTGTGTTGGGTCTTTGTTGCTGTGCGTGGGCTTTCTCTAGTTGAGGCGAGCAGGGCTACTCTTCATTGTGGTGTGAGGGCTTCTCACTGCAGTGGCTTCTCTTGTTGTGGAGCACGGGCTCTATCACGTGGGCTTCAGTAATTGTGGCTCGTGGGCTCTAGAGTGCAGGCTCAGTAGTTGTGGCAACAGGCTTAGTTGCTCCATGGCACATGGGATCTTCCCAGACCAGGGCTCAAACCCACGTTCCTTGCATTAGCAGGCTGGCATGTGGGATCTTCCTGGATCAGGGCTCGAACCTGTGTCCCCTGCATTGGCAGGCAGATCCTTAACCACTGCGCCACCAGGGAAGCCCGGCAGGTGGATTCTTAACCACTGCACCACTAGGGATGTCCCAGTATGAAGTCTTGATTCAGTGTCTTGGGAGGAAGCAGTCTACCTCGATGTTGACTACTTCTCTTCCTAGTCAATTTGATTTAGAGGGCTCCAACATTTGCTTAGGGCCAGATGTCAGGTGGAGCCTTTTTCCAAGGTTCAAGTCGCTGAAGTTTAGCTGCCATCTGGGTAGTAAGGAGGACTTGGTATAGTCCCTTGCAAGGGCAGACTCTGTTCTTAGTGATCCCAAGAGAAAAGGTGGGAGAAAATTGGAAATGTTAGTTTGGAGAGTCATAGCCAGATATTTGAGGAAACTGAAAGAATTCGGGATCCAGTCCAATCTACAGGTATATAACAAAACTTCAAAATAGAATTAAAATTTAATATCTACAAAGGTGCAAACATAATTTTTCTTCTACAATTATCCCCATTTCTTTTTTCCAAGGACAATCACAGTAAAACTAATTTATTTGTATTATACTTGGCCTGATTATTTATGAAAGTGCAGCAAAAACAGTGATTAACCATATAAACTTTAAGACTGCTTCCCTGCAACCTTGTAAGCAAGGTACCAGGTCAGTTTTCCAAGGGGTTTTATTAGCTCTGTAAAATCAACCTTAGTTCTTAAAACTGTCATACCTGAGTCTATGCACATCTCTTTCAAATATGACATTCCAGTCAAAGTCTTGGGAATATGGCTAGTTTTTAATTGTGTCCTAAGGAGAACAGATTCTTACTAAATTATTCAAAACTAATAACTTATGCAAATAACTTTTCATGTATTGTCATGAAAAGAATATTTAAGAGTTTCCAAATTCTGGAGGGATCAGGTAGGGAGAAAAAGTAAATCTTTCATCTTTGTTTACAAATGTATACTTTACCAAATTGCTGCATGTCATAGATAGCTTAAGATAAAAGATTTCCTTAAATCTGGAAAAACAAAACATTAAGAAACTAGCAATTTTTCAAACAAAAAGTCATAAAAAATATAGTCATCCTCTTCAGTTCATTTAGTCCCATATAATTAATACTTGTTTTGCTTGAATCCAGTTTTTCCATTAGTTGGGTTTTTAAAAAATTTTATTGGAGTATAGTTGATTTAAAATCTTGCATTAGTTTCAGGTGTACAGCAAAGTAATTCAGTTATACACACACACACACACACACACACACACACACACACATACATATATATTCATTCTTTTTTAGATTCTTTCCTCATATAGGTTATCACAGAATACTGAGTAGAGTTCCCTGTGCTATACAGTAGGTCCTTATTGGTTACCTATCCTATATATAATAGTGTGTGTATGTTCATCCCAATCTCCTGATTTATCCCTCCCTTCCATATTTCCCCTTTGGTAACCATAGGTTTGTTTTTGGTATCTGCAAGCCTGTTTCTGTTTTGTAAATGAGTTCATTTGTAGCATTTTTGTTTTTTTTTGTTTTTGTTTTTTTTTGCGGTATGCGGGCCTCTCACTGCTGTGGCCTCTCCCGTTGTGGAGCACAGGCTTCAGACGCGCAGGCTCAGCGTCCATGGCTCACGGGCCCAGCCGCTCCGCAGCATGTGGGATCTTCCCGGACCGGGGCACGAACCCGTGTCCCCTGCATCGGCAGGCGAACTCCCAACCACTGCACCACCAGGGAAGCCCCATTTGTAGCATTTTTAAAAATTAGATTCCACATATGAGAGATATCATATGATATTTGTCTTTCTCTGTCCGAATTATTTCACTTAGTATGATAATCTATAGGTCCATCCATGTTGCTGCAATTGGCATTATTTCATTCTTTTTTATGACTGAGTAATGTTCCATTGTATATATGTACCACATCTTCTTTATCCATTCCTCTGTCGAAGGACATTGGGTTGCTCCCATGTCTTGGCTACTGTAAATAGTACTGCAGTGAACATTGAGGTGCATGTATCTTTTTAGATTATGCACCTCATATCACGCCAGGAGTGGGACTGCTAGATCATATGGTAGCTCTAATTTTAGTTTTTTAAGGAACCTCCATACTGTTCTCCATAGTGGTTGCACCAATTTACATTCCCACCAACAGTGTAGGAGGGTTCCCTTTTCTTTACACCCTCTCCAGCATTTATTGTTTGTGGACTTTTTGATGATGGCCATTCTGACCTGGGTGAGATGATACCTCATTGTAGTTTTGATTTGCATTTTTGTGATAATTAGTCATGTTGAGCATCTTTTCATGTGCTTTTTGGCCATCTGTATGTCTTCTCTGGAGAAATGTCTAGATCTTCTGCCCATTTTTTGATTGGGTTGCTTGTTTTTTTGACATAGAGCTGCATGAGCTGTTCATATATTTTGGAGATTAATCCCTGTCAGCCCCTTCATTTTGCAAATATTTTCTTCCATTCTGTAGACTGTCTTTTTGTTTTATGGTTTTCTTTGCTGTGCAGAAGCTTTTAAGTTTAATTAGGTCCCATTTGTTTATTTTTTGTTTTATTTTCATTACTCTAGGAGGTGGATCCAAAAAGATACTGCTGCGATTTATGTCAAATAGTGTTCTGCCTATGTTTTCCTCTAAGAATTTTATAGAGTCCAGCCTTACATTTAGGTCTTTGATCGATTTTGAGTTTATTTTTGTGTATGGTGTTAGAGAATGTTCTAATTTCATTCTTTTACATGTAGCTGTCCATTTTTCTAGTACCACTTATTGAAGAGACTGTCTTTTCTCCATTGTATATTCTTGCCTCCTCTGTCATAGATTAATTGACCATAGATGCATGGGTTTATCTCTGGGCTTTCTATACTGTTCCACTGATCTATTTCTGTTTTTGTGCCAGTATCACACTGTTTTGATTAATGTAGCTTTGTAGTTGAAATTCTTACCCTGTTCAGTTTTGTGGTCTTAAAGTTATCAGAAACCTGTATCTGTAAAGACTTTCCATGAATCTCCTTGAAGATGACATAATTTTGCAGAAACACTTTTGCAAAGCATCAGAGTAAAACAGTAACTCTCTGTTAATAACATAAGACTTAAAGATGCCCATTGTTAAAGACCTGATGCGAGTTCATTATAATGGAATGGACAAGGAAATCTGGTTATTTCTGTAACATTTTAAGCTAATAACTGGAATTATGACTGATAACAATATACCAGGACATATCAGATTTCCAAGAATTTCATATAATTTCTGGAACACATACAACATATACCAATATAAATACAACATAAAGAAGGCTTAGCATTACTCCTTATTTGACAATGCTTTCCATGTAATTTAACAGTCAAGTAAGCCTAATGAGTTTAACAACTCCCTTTTTATAAGAAGAGATAACAAATCTTTTGAGATATTCCAAGGGCCCTCTGGAAAATCCCAAAGTTAGTTCAAGGCCAAATTCATTTAGAGTTTGATTTTTGGGAAATGTGTCAAAAATATCAAAATGGTTTTAAAGCCCTTGGTCAAACAGGATCATAGATCATTGTGAAATAATACTTAATTATCCATTTAACCATAGTGACAAAACTTTGCAGGTAAATGCAGAAAGTTAAATAATTGTTAAAAAAAGAACAGCTTTTTTAATAGAGAAGATTCAGCTTCCTTAAGTAATCAAACACCTGGTAAAGACAACACGGAGGTCTTCCCTGGTGGCACAGTGGTTAAGAATCCGCCTGCCAATGCAGGGGGACACAGGTTTTAGCCCTGGTATGGGAAGATCCCACATGCCGCAGAACAACTAAGCCCATGTGCCACAACTACTGAGCCTGAGCTCTAGAGCCCGCGAGACACAACTAATGAGCCTGCATGCCACAACTACTGAAGACTGTGCACCTAGAGCCCGTGCTTCACAACAAGAGAAGCCACTGTAATGAGAAGCCCACGCACTGCAACGAAGAGTAGCCCTGCTCACTGCAACTAGAGAAAGCCCGCGCACAGCAATGAAGACCCAATGCAGCCAAAAATAAATAAATAAACAAATTTAAGACAACACAGAAAATTATTTTTGACAAAACACAAAATCTTTGTTTTCTAGGCAGATTATTTTATTTATTTATTTATTTATTGGCTGTGCCATGTGGCATGTGGGATCTTAGTTCCCTGACCAGGGATCAAACCCACACCCCCTGCATTGGAAGTGTGGAGTCTTAACCACTGGACTGCAAGGGAAGTCCCTAGGCAGATTATTTTAAAAAGTAAGGAATCTTTCACAATCTCTTATAAAGAGCAGAAAATATATTTTTTAGGAACGTATGTGTTCTCATAGTAATTTTTTTTTCATTGGAGTATAATTACTTTACAATGTTGTGTTAGTTTCTGCCACATAGTGAAGCGAATCAGCCATATGCATACACACATTCCCTCCCTCCCCACACCCCCATCCCACCCAACTAGGCCATCACAGAGCACAGAGCTGATCTCCCTGTGCTATACAGCAGGTTCCCATTAGCTATCTATTTTACGCATGGTAGTGTATTTATGTCAAACCTAATCTCCCAGTTCATCCCACCCTCCCCTTCCCCACTGTGTCCACAGGTCTGTTCTCTACATCAGCTCACAGTAAATTTCTCAGTGTGGCACAAAATATGTTTACTACTAGACCCAAATATATTTAGTTTCCCTGTAAAATTAACCCCCAAATGGATAAACCTATGTTCAGTAATTAATGTTTCAGTATTATCTTATTTCTAAATCATCTAGATATTTAATTACTATCTATCATTTAATTTAAGGAAAAATTTTAAGGTTTCAGGTTACCAAAAAGATTTGGGGAAACTATTTGAAAAGTTCACCTAAAAACCTCTTATTCTACTTACATATATCTGACTTATTCTTAACAATTATGTTAAACTACCCACCAAAACTTCATGTGACATTAGACAAAGTCAGCCATCATTTCAAGCTATTTTTCTTACTGACAAATTTTGTAATAGAGGCAATTTGAACTTACTGGGCTTTTAGTAAACCTAGGTAGAATGCAGACAACCTGTTTTAATTAAACCAACAAACTTAAACTAGCTTCTATTTACTAAAGATTATTTTAAATCATGTGAACTGGAAAAAACATTTGGTTGTTTCTATATTTCTGAGAGTTTTTGGAATAATTAATTTGTACAAGTGCTTAGTTTTTTAAAAGACAAATAGCTCTTTTACAAGTTAATTTTGGCAATAACGTGGAGTTAACTACCACATATCTACACACCACACACACACACACATACACACACATATATAATATATATACAAATAAACATACAGATGTAAATAGAGACGTTATGGGTTCTATTTTTAAATTACTGCCATGAATCAGGCATAAAATTCATTAGCTTTAAGAGAAGTTTGATCTAAATTGTCTTTCTGGTAGAACGAATAAATTAAGTTTACCTGCTCAGAGAGAACCTTTAAAAGATTCTTCAGTACCCTAGGTTTCAAATGACCTTTCCCACTTTCAGTTTTCTTCTGGTAAGAGTTACCCCTTGAAGTTTGTAGAACATTTACGTCTCAGACACAAGCTAAGAATGCAAGTTTCTGCTAGAAAGACTTTGGTTTCCTAAGGCCAGAATTTTTACAATACTCACAAGCCTTTTGAGATAACTAGGGAAGGTTTTCGAGTTGGTAAAAAGGAATCAGTGAACTTTGAACTACCTCTAGAGTTGCATTTCTAGTTTTGCAAAGATTTGTAAGATAAGACAGTTGCTCTCAATTCCTCAAAAAATTGGATTGAGGTCTAAATGACATTGTAGGTTGATCCACCCATCCAACAACACTATCCTTAATTTGCTTTTTTATATTAGGGAAAGGAGTTCTAACTAAGATGGAAATCAAAAGATTTCTATATTCTGGATTTAGAAACTGTTTGCCTTTGGAATGTTTTAGTAAACCCGTTCATAAAGGCTTTAGAAGGTTTTTCTTTTTCTCTGGGTATGTAGTTTCATTTCAGCTAAAGGGAGGAGGACAGAAAGAAATTCCTATCAGGCTGTGAATATCAGTTTCCAATTTCTGACCAACTTCTGACCACTGAGCTACTTAAAAAAAAACAAACCAAAAAAAATCCCTTTAAAATATCTTGTCAGGTTTCAGCTGGGGCAGACAGTAAGTATTCCTAGCAGTTATTCCGAACAACTCCTTGGACTCAAGAGACATCCCCAAAGAGGATGGATGCAGAAAATATTTCATTTTCCTCTTTCTGTAGTGGTACTACACATTTAAGAGAGCTGACTATGGTAAGAATTCTCACCCTTAGTCAGCTTCTGCCAGTTTTCCTGGGTTCACATCTGCAGCTCTGGTATCTACCAGAAATTGTCAAGGTTTTCCTTTAATTTTTAGTTTTCCCTTGCCTGTTTAGGAGAATAGCATTGCAGTTTACCATAAAATCCCACAGGGTCCCATCAAATTTGGGAGGAACTCATATGGGGGCCCTCCTTTGAGCGTAGATATGGAGATGTCTGTAAGGTCATTAACTTGGTGGACTTTGTTTATGCTCGTGCAAAGGCAATTCAGACAGGAGGTAACTAGAATGAATACTCAAAGGAGGACATAGGGAAGCAGTAGGAGTTATGTCAGTCTCACTTTTTTAGGTATCTCTTGTGTCTAATTTTTCATTAGCTTTTGCAATGAATCTTTTTTTTTTTTAACAACCTTATCGGAGTATAATTTCTTTAAAATGTTGTGTTAGTTTCTGCTGTATAACAAAGTGAATCAGCCATACTACACATAAATCCCCATATCCCCGCCCTCTTGTGTCTCCCTCCCACCCTCCCTATCCTACCCCTCTAGGTGGTCACAAAGCACCAAGCTGATCTCCCTGTGCTATGCAGCTGCTTCCCACTAGCTATCTATTTTACATTTGGTACTGTATATATGGCACTGCCACTCTGTCACTTCATCCCAGCTTACCCTTCCCCCTCCCCGTGTCCTCAATTTCATTCTCTATATCTGTGTTTTTATTCCTGTCCTGCCCCTATGTTCTTCAGAACCATTTTTTTTTTAGATTCCATATACATGTGTTAGCATATGGTATTTGTTTTTCTCTTTCTGACTTACTTCACTCTGTATGACAGTATCTAGGTCCATCCACCTCACTATAAATAACTCAATTTCGTTTCTTTTTATGGCTGAGTAATATTTCATCATATATATGTGCCACATATTCTTTATCCATTATATGTCAATGGAAACTTAGGTGGCTTCCATGTCCTGGCTACTGTAAATAGTGCTGCAATGAACATTGTGGTACATGACTCTTTTTGAATTATGGTTTTCTCAGGGTATATGCCCAGTAGTGGGATTGCTGGGTCATATCATAGTACTATTATTAGTTTTTTAAGGAGCCTCCATACTGTTTTCCATAGTGGCTGTATCAATTTACATTCCCACCAACAGCACAAGAGGATTCCCTCTTCTCCACACCCTCTCCAGCATTTACTTTTATTTATTTATTTTTTTGCAGTACGCGGGCCTCTCACTGTTGTGGCCTCTCCCGTTGCAGAGCACAGGCTCCGGATGCACAGGCTCAGTGGCCATGGCTCACGGGCCTGGCTGCTCCGCGGCATGTGGGATCTTCCCAGACTGGGGCACGAACCCGTGTCCCCTGCATCGGCAGGCGTACTCTCAACCACTGCACCACCAGGGAAGCCCCAGCATTTATTGTTTGTAGAATTTTTTTTTTTTTTCGGTACGCGGGCCTCTCACTGCTGCGGCCTCTCCCCGTTGCGGAGCACAGGCTCCGCATGCGCAGGCTCCGCGGCCATGGCTCATGGGCCCAGGCGTTCCGCGGCATGCAGGATCCTCCCGGATTGGGGCATGAACCCACGTCTCCTGCGTCGGCAGGCGGACCCTCAACCACTGTGCCACCAGGGAAGCCCTATTTGTAGATTTCTTGATGATGGCCATTCTGACCGGTGTGAGGTGATACCTCAAGGTAGTTTTGATTTGCATTTCTCTAATTATTAGTGATGTTGAGCATCCTTTCATGTGTTTGTTGGCAATCTGTATATCTTCTGTGGAGAAATGTCTATTTAGGTCTACGCGTTTTTGGATTGGGTTGTTTGTTTTTTTGATATTGAGCTACATGAGCTACTTATAAATTTTGGAGATTAATCCGTTGTCAGTTGCTTTGTTTGCAAATATTTTCTCCCATTCTGAGGGTTGTCTTTTCATCTTGTTTATGGTTTCCTTTGCTGTGCAAAAGCTTTGAAGTTTCATTAGGTCCCATTCGTTTATTTTGGTTTTTATTTCCATTTCCCTAGGAGGTGGGTCAAAAAGGATCTTGCTGTGATTTATGTCATAGAGTGTTCTGCCTATGTTTGCCTCTAAGAGTTTTATAGTGTCTGGCCTTACATTTATGTCTTTAATCCATTTTGAGTTTATTATTGTGTATGGTGTTAGGGAGTGTTCTAATTTTATTCTTTTACATGTAGCTGTCCAGTTTTTCCAGCATCAGTTATTGAAGAGGCTGTCTTTTCTCCATTGTATATTCTTGCCTCCTTTATCAAAGATAATGTGAGGATATGTGCATGGGTATTTCTCTGGTCTTTCTATCCTGTTCCATCGATCTATATTTGTTTTTGCGCCAATACCATACTGTCTTGATTACTGTAGCTTTGTAATATAGTCTAAAGTCAGGGAGCCTAATTCCTCCATCTCCGTTTTTCTTTCTCTAGATTGCTTTGGCTACTCGGGATCTTTTGTGTTTGTATACAAATTGTGAAATTTTTTCTTCTAGTTCTGTGAAAAATGCCATTGGTAGTCTGACAGGGATTGCATTGAATCTGTAGATTGCTTTGGGTAGTACAGTCATTTTCACAATGTTGATTCTTCCAATCCAAGAACATGGTATATCTCTCCATTTGTTTCTTTCATCTTCAATTTCTTTCTCAGAGTCTTATAGTTTTCTTCATACAGGTCTTTGGTCTCCTTAGGTAGGTTTATTCCTAGGTATTTTATTCTTTTTGTTGCAGTGGTAAATAGGAGTGTTTCCTTAATTTCCCGTTCAGATTTTTCATCACTGGTGTATAGGAATGCAAGAGATTTCTGTGCATTAATTTTGTATCCTGCTACTTTACCAAGTTCATTGATTAGCTCCAGTAGTTTTCTGGTAGCATCTTTAGGATTCTCTGTGTATAGTATCATGTCATCTTCAAACAGTGACAGTTTTACTTCTTCTGTTCTGATTTGGATTCCTTTTACTTCTTTTTCATCTCTGATTGCTCTGGCTAAAACTTCCAAAACTATATTGAATAATAGTGATAAGAGTGGGCAACCTTGTTTTGTTCCTGACCTTAGTGGAAATAGTTTCAGCTTTTCACCATTGAGAACGACATTGGCTATGGATTTGTCATATATGGCCATTATTATGTTGGGGTAAGTTCCCTCTATGCCTACTTTCTGGAGGGTTTTTATCATAAATGTGTAGTGAATTTTGTCAAATTTTTTTCTGCATCTATTGAGATGATCATATGGTTTTTATCCTTCAGTTTGTTAATATGGTGTATCACACTGATTGATTTGTGTATATTGAAGAGTCCTTGCATTCCTGGGATAAACCCCACTTGATCATGGTGTATGATCCTTTTAATATGTTGTTGGATTCTGTTTGCTAGTATTTTGTTGAGAATTTTTGCATGTATGTTCATCAGAGATATTGGCCTGTAGTTTTTTTTTTTGTGACATCTTTGTCTGTTTTCAGTATCAGGGTGATGGTGGCATCGTAGAATGAGTTTGGGAGTGTTCCTCCCTCTGCTATATTTTGGAAGTGTTTGAGAAGGATAGGTGTTAGCTCTTCTCTAAATGTTTGATAGAATTCGCCTGTGAAGCCGTCTGGTCCTGGGCTTCTGTTTGTTGGAAGATTTTTAATCCCAGTCTCAATTTCAGTGCTTGTGATTGGTCTGTTCATATTTTCTATTTCTTCCTGGTTCAGTCTTGGAAGGTTTTGCTTTTCTAAGAATTTGTCCATTTCTTCTTAAAAGGTTGTCCATTTTATTGGCATAGAGTTGCTTGTAGTAATCTCTCATGATCCTTTGTATTTCTGCGGTGTAAGTTGTTACTTCTCCTTTTTCATTTCTAATTCTGTTGATTTGCATCTTCTCCCTTTTTTTCTTGATGAGTCTGGCTAATGGTTTAACCATTTTGTTTATCTTCTCAAAGAACCAGCTTTTAGTTTTACTCGTCTTTGCTATCGTTTTCTTCATTGCTTTTCCATTTATTTCTGATCTGATTTTATGACTTCTTTCCTTCTGCTAACTTTGGGTTATTTTTGTTCTTCTCTAATTGCTTTAGGTTTAAGGTTAGCTTGTTTACTTGAGATGTTTCTTGTTTCTTGAGGTAGGATTATATTGCTATAAACTTCCCTCTTAGAACAGCTTTTGCTGCATCCCATAGGTTTTGGATCATCTTGTTTTTATTGTCATTTGTTTCTAGGTATTTTTTGATTTCCTCTTTGATGTCTTCAGTGATCTCTTGGTTATTTAGTAGCATATTGTTTAGTTTCCATGTGTTTGTGTTGTTTTACTGTTTTTTTCCTGTAATTGATATCTAGTCTCATAGCATTGTGATCAGAAAAGATACTTGACACAATTTCAATTTTCTTAAATTTACCAAGGCTTGATTTGTGACCCCAGATACGATCTATCCTGGAGAATGTTCCATGAGGACTTGAGAAGAAAGTGTAGTCGGTCCTTTTTGGATAGAATGTCCTAAAAATATCAATTAAGTCCATCTTGCTTAATGTGTCCTGTAAAGCTTGTGTTTCCTTATTTATTTTCATTGTGGATGATCTGTCCATTGGTGAAAATGGGGTGTTAAAGTCCCCTACTATGATTTTGTTATTGTTGATTTCCCCTTCATGGCTGTTAGCATTTGCCTTATGTACTGGGGCACTCCTATGTTGGATGCAGAAATATTTACAATTGTTATCTTCTCTTTGATTGATCCGTTGATCATTATGTCGTGTCCTTCTCTGTCTCTTGTAATAGTCTTTATTTTAAAGACTATTTTGTCTGATATGATAATTGCTACTCCAGTTTTCTTTTGATTCCCGTTTCCATGGAATATCTTTTTCTATCCCCTCACTTTCAGTGTGTATGTGTCCCTAGGTCTGAGGTGGGCCTCTTGTAGAGAGCATATATATGGGTCTTGTTTTTGTATCCATTCAGCCAGTCTATGTCTTTTGGTTGGAGCATTTAATCCATTTCCATTTAAGGTAATTATCAATATGTATGTTCCTATTACCATTTTCTTAATTGTTTTGGGTTTGTTATTGTAGGTCTTTTCTTTCTCTTGTGTTTCCTGCCTAGAGAAGTTCCTTTAGCATTTGTTGTAAAGCTGGTTTGCTGGTGCTCAATTCTGTTACCTTTTGCTTGTCTGTAAGGTTTTTAATTTCTCCATCGAATCTGAATGAGATCCTTGTTGGGTAGAGTAATCTTGGTGTAGGTTTTTTCCTTTCATCACTTTAAATATGTCCTGCCACTCCCTTCTGGCTTGCAGAGTTTCTGCTGAAACATCAGCTGTTAACCTTATGACGATTCCCTTGTATGTTATTTGTTGCTTTTCCCTTGCTGCTTTTAATATTTTTTTCTTTGTATTTAGTTTTTGGTAAGTTGATTAATATGTGTCTTGGCATGTTTCTCCTTGGATTTATTCTGTATGGGACTCTCTGCGCTTCCTGGACTTGACTATTTCCTTTCCCATGTTAGGGAAGTTTTGAAGTATTATCTCTTCAAATATTTTCTCGTTTGTTTCTTTTTCTCTTCTTCTGGGACCCCTATAATTTGATTGTTGGTGCGTTTAATATTGTTCCAAAGGTCTCTGAGACTGCCCTCAATTCTTTTCATTCTTTTTTCTTTATTCTGCTCTGCGATAGTTATTTCCCCTGTTTTATCTTCCAGGTCACTTATCCGTTCTTCTGCCTCCATTGTTCTGCTACTGATTACTTCTAGAGAATTTTCAATTTCTTTTTTTGTGTTGTTCATCACTGTTTGTTTGCTCTTTCGTTTTTCTAGGTCCTTGTTAAACGTTTCTTGTATTTTCTCCATTCTATTTCCAAGATTTTGGATCATCTTTACCATCACTATTCTGAATTCTTTTTCAGGTAGACTGCCTATTTCCTCTTCATTTGTTTGGTCTGGTGGATTTTTACCTTCATCTGCTGCATATTTCTCCGTCTTCTCATTTTGCTTGACTTACTTTGTTTGGGGTCTCCTTTCCACAGGCTGCAGGTTTGTAGTTCCCGTTGTTTTTGGTGTCTGCCCCCTGTGGCTAGGGTTGGTTCAGTGGGTTGTGTAGGCTTCCTGGTCGAGGGGCCTGGTGCCTGTGTTCTGGTGGATGAGTCTGAATCTTGTCTTTCTGGTGGGCAGGACCACATCTGGTAGTGTGTTTTGGGGTGTCTATGAACTTATTATGATTTTAGGCAGCCTCTCTGCTAATGGGTGGGGTTGTGTTCCTGTCTTGCTAGTTGTTTGGCATGGGATGTCCAGCACTGGAGCTTGCTGGTCATTGAGTGGAGCTGGGTCTTAGCATTGAGACGGAGATTTCTGGGAGAGCTCTCGCCGATTGATATAATGTGGGGTCGGGAGGTCTCTGGTGGCCCAGTGTTCTGAGCCTGGCTCTCCCACCTCGGAGGCCAGGCCTGACAGTAGCCAGAGCACCAAGACTCTGTCAGCCACACGGCCAGGTACTTGGGGATTTTCTTGCCTTTTGTGAAGTCTGAGGTCTTCTACCAGCGTTCGGTAGGTGTTCTATAGGAGTAGTTCCACATGTAGATCTATTTTTGATCTATTTGTGGGGAAAAAGGTGTATTCTGCATCTTACTCCTATGCCATCTTGAAGTTCCTCCTGCACTGAATCTTTTAATGAAGCTATTTTGGAATTCTGAAGACTTTTGGAGTTTTCTACATACCAATTAAAATAGGTATCCCATTCTGCTTGCTGAATTTGAGAAACTTTACTTTCAAGTCCATTTCTTAAATAATCTTATCTAATTGAATCATTCCTCAGAATAGCCATGGTTATTTCCTTGAGGGATTGGCAACAGTTTGATAGGGCCCTCAAGTGCAAATGGAGCTTAACCAGTTATTCCAACCACAAATGGGATGCAACCCCCATTTCTGCCTCACTAGTTTTGGAGGCCCCCAAACTAACAGTTACCAAGCTAGGTTCTCAGCACACAAATTAATGATCTTGCCTAATTCTAGGCTCTTTTAATTCTAGGCTGTAATATTGTACTGTTTTATAGATATTTATGGCTTCTAAGACTCTAGTTCTTAGACATAAAATAAGCAAGTATGTTGGAAGGATTCTATCCTATCCTATATGAGGATTCTATATCTTTTAGTTAAGCCTTTGGGCCACCTGGAGCCAAACTAATAACTAAAAGGGATGTGCCAATTGTTTGGGAATTGTGCATGGTTTCACAGTGTATCTTGTTGCACAGAAATGTTCTTGAGGTTGGCAGGTGACCCAGTGTCAATTTAACCCATTCTGTAATCAACTTTCCCTAACATAGGGGTGTCTTAGAGTTAGGTGGCAAGCACTCTAACAGCTTTTAAATGCTCAACCCATGCCCACCAATTTTGCCCCTTTTTATTTGGCTTCTGATGTTCCCATTAGCAATAGCCTTTACTGGACCCACTTGAGCTCAAGTCAAACCTAGTCTGACCCCAGTTTAGTTCTGGTCCCAGTCCAGGTTTTAAGTTGGACCCAGTCCAGTTTTTAAATCAGACCCAGTCTGACTCTGGCCAGTTATCACCAATAGTTTCCAAAGTGGAATCTGGGGATTGAGAAAAGAACTGAACCAGCACATCCCAAAGAATGGGGACTGTGGTCTGATTCCAAACAAATAGGGAACTACAGCTTCCACCAGTAGTTCCCACTTTGGAATCTGGGACAGAACCAAGGACTTGGGTTTCCAAGAAATGGGGAGCTGTGAAAAGCCAATTAGATTGGGAGATATACACAGAGAGCTAAGCTCAGAACTGAGAGGAACTTAACACCCAGAACTCAGAAACAGCAAGAAAAACAGAGAACTCAAAATGGTTCATGGCTACCATGACTGTGTTTTGCATTTTCCCAAAGCTGGCATAAGTCTCCTTTGATCCCACCACTGCCACTGAATCTGTTAAAAAATTCAACTGAGTAAATCTGAAGATCTAATTGGCTTTATTCAATCACTCAAGAATCAGGCAGCATCCTATGTAGCAAAAAGAAAGAAGTTCTGAGGACCCACACCAAATGGAAGGCTTTTATAAGCAGAAGAGGAAGAAGAAAGAGTGGACTGTTTCAGACAAGGTCATCTTCCTTTAGGGGATGAAAGAAGTCTATGAGGTGGATTGCCTCATAAGTGCTGACCAGGCTGGTTAAGATTACATTCCTGAGGGAGGTTGAATCTGCAGTTAGGTTAGGTATTACGTCTTGGTTTAGTGACATGGGCTTAGCACAAGTGACTCCACTTTGGGCGTGCTGTCTCTTTTATTTTTTATTAAAAAAAATTTTAATGATCACCTTTTAAATTAATTAATTAATTATTTGGCTGTGTTGGGTCTTTGTTGCTGTGCATGGGCTTTCTCTAGTTGTGGTGAGTGGGGGCTACTCTTCATTGCAGTGCACGGGCTTCTCATTGTGGTGGCTTCTCTTGTTGCAGAGCACAGGCTCTAGGCATGCAGGCTTCAGTAGTTGTGGCTCGAAGCTCGATAGTTGTGGTGCATGGGCTTAGTTTCTCTGCAGCATGTGGGATCTTCCTGGACCAAGGCTTGAACCCTTGTCCCCTGCATTGGCAGGCAGATTCTTAACCACTGTGCCACCAGGGAAGCCCCAGCACCCCCCATTCTTAGGGGCTTTTTTAATCATTTCGTTAATATAAACTCTGGTGTGGTTGAAAGGGGGCTTGTTATAAATAATAAAAGACCCTCCTTTCACCTTTAACACTCTGGGGCTATTTCAGGAACTGGGGACAAAACCCAGGTATTATAACAAAAGGTGCTCCTTTAACTCTTATCACTTAGGAAATTACATGTGTTGTAGGAGCTCTGGCCAGGAGCCTGGATAACCAAATATACATTTCTTATTATATCACAATATTACAGGCCCTTTATTTCCTAAATGATAGAAGAATTATGGTGCGTCTTAGTCAAGGAAGTGAGTCATAATGCAATAAACATTTGTTAAGCACCTAGTGTATGCTGAGGTCTTGGCAAGTTGCTGTAATATATAAGACAAGATGCTTTTCTTCAATGACTTTATGGTCCAATTGGCAAGAAGAAATTGAAAATTATTGGGGCTCTATGGGGCTCCCAGGCACAGAGGCCTTTTTGTCCCCCATTTCTTGTAGGCAAGACTCCAGCCTCCATGACCTTCCCTGAGTTCCAAAGGGAAGATTTGAATAGCTGCAAATCAAGGGAGGAGCAGCCAGGAAACCACCTGAGGCAAGATTAAAGGGACCATCAAGGTTAGGAGACTGACCACCTGAGACCCTGCACACACCCTAATATTGTCAGCAGCCCCACCCTTTTGAAACTCTGCAGTAGAAAGAAGAGTGCAGGACTGTTACTGCCTTGATCCTTATTGAACACCCCTGACCAGGAGCCCTGACTATAAGACCTCTCCCTATTCCCCAGGGAGCGGGGCACAGTTCTTGAGGTGCTAGCCTGCTGTGTTCCCCTCTTTGCCTGGCAAAGAATAAAGCCACCCTTTCTCCTCCAAAACTCTTTCCATACCTCATTTTGGCCTCGGTGTACAGGGAGCCAAGATTTTGGCAACAAAATTAAGGAGGAAGAAAAGAGAAATCAATAAAAGACTAAGTTGGTGGATACTAAGAATGCAGTAGAAGTTTGGAGAAAGGAGTAATCAGCATGGGCTGCAGTATTAAGGGATGACTTCCTGTAGGAGTGATACTTAAGCTGGTATTGAAAGATGAACTGAAATTAGAAATCTGTGTCGTGGTGGGGGTTTAACATTTTACATAAGGGTTTTTAGCCTGGGATCCATGCTTGAGCTTCAGAAAACCCCTGAAATTGTTTCCCAAATTTTGGGCATATTTGTGCTTGTGCATTTTTCTCATGAGTGGGTCCATAATGTTTATCAGCTTCTCAAAGGGGTCTGGGATCACTCAAAAGTAAAGAACTAGCACTTAAAATTGCATATTCAGGAACAGGAGACCTTCAATCTTGATCTTGTCCCAGGAAGTGGCAAAATAGTACAGTTAATGTCATCTCAACACTTATAGTAATGAAATACCAGAGGGCAGTCTCTAACATGCAATGTGATTAAGCTTTGAGAGGGGGAATAAAGGGGCTGAACACATTCCTGACAGCAGCAGCAGCAGGAGAAAAGCCACTGTCTCCAACTTTCTCTACTATAATCAGTTTTCTAGACATGTGTAAGTCTTTCCTTTGGATTTTCTAACTTAAACTGAATACAGTATATACATACATATTAGATATATATGTGTGTATGTATATATATATATATATATATAAACTACATATATATGTAGTTTCTGCTCTTACATTGGAAAAGTGTTAAGTTTCTAGAAAATAAATAAGTCTGATAAATTAAAACATGTTAGATTTTTCTTTCCTCAAACTTGAGAATGCTTATACTTTACTCCTGTGCAATCCCCACTCCCCCTCCATTGAACACAAAGGTGTTACCAAGCAAGGGCTTCTGTGCCCACAGTGCAGAAAGCCAAACTCTGATAGTGGGTATCTGCAGCAAAGTAAGTTTATTTGCAGGGCGCCAAGCAAGGAGAACAGGCGCTCATGCTCAAAAGACCCAAACTCCCCAATGGCTTGCAGGTGAGGGTTTTTAAAGACAGTATTAGGGAAGAGGGTTGTAGGATGCATGATCGGCTGGTGGACCTTCTTCTGATTGGTTGGTGGGGAGGTAACAGGGTGATGGTTAGGATATGTCAGTCATCAACCTTCTGGTTCCAGCTAGTCTGGGGTCACATATAGTGCTTGTGGTCAGCATAGAGTCACCACCCTCTACCAGTGGGGGGGTCTTAGTTTCTGCAGAACAGCTCAGAGATGTGCATCAATTGTTATCTATATCCTTTCAGGAGGAACTAGGAGTCCTGTGACTCTATTGTCCTAATCATTAACTGCTTGAGCCTGCTCTTTGGAACTTGGGGAAGGCCTACGGGCTTTTGTACCCTGGAAGTCCCCTCAGGGTTCTGCTTGGTTTGAAAAGGACAGAAGGGTAAGCAATCCTGGGTAATCTGTACAAAATGTTTCTCTTTATTTCCCACATCTGTCTTGAAGGTAACAAAAACATCTTTCCTTTTCCTTTTTCCTTAGAGTTTTGTGTCTAATTTAAAGACATGCTTTATAAGCATAGAAATCTTAACTAAGATGCAAATTTCTGTTTAAAAAGGGGCATGAAAAAATTGAATCCATTACTTAGAACTCTTTACCCAATTACTTTCACTCTATCATAGTTTCTGAGGGTGCCAGCTGTGTTTTCCTTATGATAAAGGCAGCAATTTGAGTAAATTAAAGAATGTTTGCAATTGATGTGTACAGAGCTGTCCTTGGAAGTGTACATGGTATTTTCGAGATGAAAGACTCTAATAAGTGTTTTGTCTTTTCAGTGTTAGGACTGGTAAGATGCTGTCCTTTTTCTTTCTCAGTTATGATGAGAAAACTAACATGGCATGACATTTTATATAATAATATCGGTACTAGTTTCCTAGGGCTGCTATTGCAAAGTATCACAACCTGGTGGCCTAAAATAGCAAAAATTTATCATCTCACTGTTCTGGAGGTAGAAGTCTGAGATAAGATGTTGGCAGGGTTAGTTCTTCCTGATGGTTATGAAGAAGAATCTGTTCCATATCTTTCTCTCACCTAGTGGTTGGCTGGCAATATTTGGCATTCCTTAGCTTGTGGACACATCACCCCAGTCTCTGCCTTCATCTTCACATGGTGTTCTCTGTATATGCCTGTTTGTGCCCACATTTCTCCTTTTTATAAAAACACCAGTCATACTGGTCCTATATGGCCTCACCCTAACTTGATTAACTATATCTGTGATGACCCTATTTCCAAATAACATCACATTCTCAGGTACTAGGGGTTAGGACTTTAACACATAAAATTTGGGGGGACAAAATTCAGCCCAAAAGAATATCACTCATTAGACATCTTCTGTATGACTTGGTCAAAGCATAAACACATGATGACTGGAAGATGTTTTCAAAAAGTTTTTCACAGTATTGAACCAGTAGCACAATGATAAGATCTGACAGTTTACTGAGCTCATTACTCAATGTCAGAAAGAGCCTTACATTCTGATTATTTATCAAATACAAGTGATTTTTGATGTCCTATGTGAATTGCTGGTATCGTGAATTATCTGCACATATTATAAGACTATTATTCCTTGATAACACAGCATTTTGGGGGGGTAAATACAATGAGAGCCTGTTTCTCCATACTTCTTGTGACAGTGGTTACTATGCCACATGGATTATGCCCATGAGTAGAATTGTGCCATTACCACTGAGAAGCAGCTCCTGCCATGTCAGGCTGGGGATGTCAAAGTCAAGGCTTGCTCTGGGGGGAGGTCAGAAGGCAAGATATCAGGTACAGCTTCTGTTTTCTTCTTTTCTCCCTCCACCTCCCTTGTTCCCTAGGTCAGGCAGAATAAGGAGGGATCGGCTCCTTGACAGTAGCAGTGTTTAGATTCAGACCTAGGCAGAGATGGCAGTTTGCCTGTGGCACCAATAGTCTGTCTGACTTTTCCAAGCTCCTATCAGACAGTTATGGTACATGCAGAACTATATCCAGAGTGTAATACTAAAATAATATGTATAGCCAAGTTTATAAAATAAATTTCACTTTTACTCATTTATTCATTCATATGTCCATTCAACAGTCACTGAGAACCTCTGCAAATTAAGGGTTAAGGCCAAGGGCTTGAGAGTCAGATATGTATGAGTTATGATCTGGATTCTATTATTAACTAATTATGTGAGCTTAGAAGGCATCTCTATATTTCTTTTTTATTTTTAAGTTAATTATTTTATGTTTGGCTGCATTGGGTCTTTGTTGCTGCACACAGGCTTTCTCTGGTTGTGGTGAGCAGAGGCTACTCTTTGTTGCGGTGTGTGCGCTTCTCATTGTGGTGGTTTCTCTTGTTGCAGGGCACTTGCTCTAGGCGTGTGGGCTTCAGTAGTTGTGGCGTGCGGGCTCAGTAGCTGTGGCTCGCGGGCTACAGAGCACAGGGTCAGTAGTTGTGGCCCACAGGCTTATTTGCTCCACGGCATGTGGGATCTTCCTGGACCAGGGCTTGAACCCGTGTCCCTTGCCTTGGCAGGTGGATTCTTAACCACTGCGCCACAAGGGAAGCCCAGAAAGCTTCTTTATATTTCTGTTGGATATTTTTGCAACTCAATTTCCTGATCTGTATATATTTGAAATGATAATACTGTCATGATAGATTACATTATACATTTGGGTGTAAGAACCCCCAAATCTCAGTAGCCTGAAATGACAAAAGTTTGTTTCCTGCTTATGCTACGTGTCCATCATTGCTGGCTGTGTTCTCTACACCACACGGGCTGCCCTCCAGAATGACAGAACATTTGGAACATTTCCCATTGCTATGCGAGAGGGAAAAAGAGATCTGGAGGGGCAGACACAACGCTCACAACGCATTGGCCAGAACCAGTCACTGACCCCACCCAACCACAAGGGGCCAGGAATTGTGTTACTAACCATGAGAGCTGGAAAGACCTGGTGAACAACACACAGACTGTCACAAATACCCTTCTATAGGTATAAAGAAGGATTTCATGAAATTATTTGTGTGTGAGTAAATATATAAAGTGACTGGTACAGTGACTGGCAGGCACGTGGTAGACTCTCAATAATAGTATTTATTATTATTGTAGTACATTATTACTATTAAGCACCTACTACATGCCAAGCACTGAGCTAGGTACTGGGAAGCCATAGATAATCAATGAAACTCCATCTAGGGGCAAGGAGTGAGAAAGGTGTGACTTAGGAGGGCTACTGCCGGTTACCGTGAATGAACAAATTAATAAATCCACTTTGTTAATTGGTCATAAGGGAAGTAGGCTAGAGCAGTGTCCAAATATTGTCTCATTTAACCCTCACACCATCCTATAAATTCAGGATTATTTATGCCAGTTCACAAATGAGGGAGTTAAAGCCCAGGAGGTTTATGTGACCTGCACAAAGTCACATTGCTAGTAGAGGTCAAACTGGTGTCCTGGGGACAATACCAGAAAATGCTCAAAGGACTGGTATGCTACTATTTGCTCGGTGATATTAGGGGCCTGGGCTTGGGGTAGATTTAGTAGATTTGATAAATATGAATAAATTGATTTAACTGTGGATTTGGGTTGGTATTGGTATGATTTTCTTTTGTTATTCAATTATCTCAATGTAAAAATGGGATAATAATAACAACCATTTGATAGGATCTTTCTTTTCTTTTTTTTTTTTTTGGCAGTACGCGGGCTTCTCACTGTCATGGCCTCTCCCGTTGCGGAGCACAGACTCCGGACGCGCAGGCTCAGCGGCCATGTCTCACGGGCATAGCCGCTCCGCGGCATGCGGGATCTTCCCGGACTGGGGCACGAACCCGTGGTCCCCTGCATCAGCAGGCGGACTCTCAACTACTGTGCCACCAGGGAAGCCCGATAGGATCTTTTTGAGAAATAATGTGATAATAGTTTTAAGTTTTAAAAATAATAATGTATGGACAGTAAACACTCAAAAAATGTTTGCTGTCATTAGTTTTCTCTCACGTGCATTGCATTTAATTGATAATTAGAAAGTACAGATGAAGTAATAAAAATAACTGGTTTCCTCTGTAATCTCTGGGCCTGGTTGCTACTTTGTCAGGAAGTAGCAAGGAAGTGAAGGCTTTTCCATAAACCCAGAGGGATTCATTGTAGCAGCCTATCCTGTATGTAGAATTCTCACCTGCTTAAAGTCCAAAGCCAGTTGAAGCCATCTGTCCCAGCCACCGGGCCTTGGGCCTCTTTCAGGGCTCAGGGACAGAAACACATCATTCCTCAGAGGGAGCAGGCTAACCAAGAAATTGTTATAAAGTTGCCTTTCCTGTTCCTCCTGCCCAATCTGAGTTAGGATGAAATCTAGGCATGGTAGCAATGATCATGTGTGAGTGTAACCTTCTCAGCAGGCAGCAGTATAAGGCAGTGGTTGAGACCATGGAACTAGATTTGTCTTGTTAGCTCTTTGTTGCCCCCTTCTTGTGTGATACCAGCCCTGGACACTGGTTTATTCAGCAGGAACATAGGTATGACCAAGAGTGTATAAAGCACTTAGGAATACTGTCTGGCAGATAACAAGCACTTGAAAGCTGCAGCTCCCCTAACACAGCTGGGATTCTAACCCAGGTGTTTACTGAGCATCTGCTGTGTGAAAAAGGCCCGTATGGTCTCTGTTCCCACACAATTCCCATTCATGAACTGGGTCCAAGTCCAAGGTCTTTCACTAGACCTCAGTTATTATACAGTAGGAGAAAGGGAATACATGATAACTAAAGTCACATATGTGACTTTAACTAGTACTTCTTACATGTTATTAATTTTCCTCATTTGTAAAAGTATCAAACAATAAAGAAGCATTTAGGATGTAATGTCAAAGCCCCTCTCTGTTCTCTTTGCTCTCAATACACACATACACACATCTATATTATAAAAGAAAGAAATCATATATATATGTAAACGCATATATATAAATATATATGTATATACGTATACATTATGTATACACACATCTATACTGTAAAAGAAACTACATTGCATACAAAATTGTGTGTTTTATACTTCATTTTCACTTAAGTATATGTATCAGAGATTTATCCATGTTGATACATGCACATCTAGTCCATTTTATGACTATAGCATAATTTTTTCAATACTCCCTATGAACACAGTATTTTTCCTTCAAATTTTTTTTTCTTACAAATGGTGCTGCAGTGGACATTTTTTTTTTAGTACATATGAGAATATTTATTTAGATTAGAATCTTAGAAGTGGAATTGCTGGGTCTAAGTGTTTGTTCATTTATAAAGTTTTGCAGAGACTAATAATTACCTTTTAAAAGAGCTTTACCAATTTTTACTCCCATCAACAGTATATAATAATGCATGTTTCCTTGCATCCTCTCCACAACTTCCAGTTACCAATCTTTTAAATGTTTGTTAATCTTAGGAAAGTAAATAAAATTTTATGGCTGCTTTAGTATGTATTTCCCTTATTACTCAAGAAGCAGAGAATAATTTCTAATGTTCACTATTTGTACTTTTTTTTTTTTTTTGCGGTACGCGGCCCTCTCACTGCTGTGGCCTCTCCTGTTGTGGAGCACAGGTCCCGGATGCGCAGGCTCAGAGGCCATGGCTCACGGGCCTAGCCACTCCGCGGCATGTGGGATCTTCCCGGACCGGGGCACGAACCCGTGTCCCCTGCATCGGCAGGCAGACTCTCAACCACTGCACCACCAGGGAAGCCCTGTGCTTATTCTTGATTTTAGTAGGATTATTTCTAATATTTCAACCTTAAATAGGATGCTTATAATTGCTTATAATTACTATTTATCAAATTTAACAAAATCAAATCCTTTGTAGCATATACTGAGATGATTATATAAGAATATATTATATATACATATATATATACATTAATTTACTATATTAATATAGTGAATTGTACTGACAGGCTTGCTAATGAGCAAAGGTGAATCATCTTTCCACTGTTTGGAAAGATCTCACTTTGTCAGAGTGTATTGTTCTTTTTAATAAAGTGATATATTAAATTTATTTATTTATTTATTTATTATTATTTTTTTTGCAGTACGCAGGCCTCTCACTGTTGTGGCCTCTCCCGTTGTGGAGCACAGGCTCCAGACGCGCAGGCTCAGCGGCCACGGCTCACGGGCCCAGCCGCTCCGCGGCATGTGGGATCTTCCCGGACCGGGGCACGAACCTGTGTCCCCTGCATCGGCGGGCGGACTCTCAACCACTGTGCCACCAGGGAAGCCTGATATATTAAATTTATTAATATCTTCTTTAGGACTTTTATATCTACATACATAGGTGTTATGAAACTAGAGGATTATGCTAGCCTTGAGAATAGGTTAAGACTCTATCTTTTCTATGCCCTGTATATATAATATAAAGTTTTCCTAATCTTTGGATGTTTGGAAGAACATCCACTTAAAACCTGATGTTTGATGCCTTTTTAAGGGGTAGAGCATTCATAACCTTTTCAAGTTCTTCTATGATCATGCTTTCTTTCCTTCTTGAGTCAATTGCTAAAAGTTGCTTTAACAAACTTTCATCTAGTCAGGAAGGCAGGAGAGTTTATGGGCATCCTGGCCTCTGACTCTTAGCCACCTGCCTTGGAGACACAGTCCCTTGTACAGTTGAGGGAGGTTGCATAACCAGGATGCTTGTTCTAAAACTGATAATTTGCTTCTATAGGAGAAATATGTATCTCATTAGGTGTCAATTTGGAGAATTGTACAAAGAAAGATTTTTCACCCTAGAGGCCTCTTATTCCATTATTTTAGGGATACATGTATCTAACTAAAACTCACTCAGAAGAAAACAGTGATACCAACTTAGCCAAGGAAATGCTGTCTCAGGGAGTATCCCAGCAGTCTTTTCATGTGTGAGGCAGGAAAGTGCCCTCATACTGGGATAGAAAGAGGGCCATTCCCAGGGTGAGCTACTTCAGCTAATTAAATCCATTTTAAGACCAGAGTTCCTTTTGTAACCTCAGAACCAGCCCCTAACTGGCCTGTTTCTAACAAGATACTGAGTTGTTTTTCAGAGACAACAGAACAAAACCACCAGTCATGCAACCAAAGCATACACAGAAGAGAAAATTTTTACCTCAAACAACACCTGGAACCAGCGTGTCTAAACCCCCAGAGCCAAAGGACTGGGACATGACCGGAACAAGCCGGAACCCTTTCAGAGGCGAAGGGTCCGCTGTCCAGGAAGATCCAGTGCTGAAGTCCCTTCACCATACCTTACCCTAAAGAGCCAAGTTCCAAAGCCCTCCAATGGAAACCTGCCCCACCAGCGCTTCCACATACCACTCCTCCTACCCTAACTCAGAAAAATTTGACTGAACCCCAGATCTGGGAGACAGATCTGAGCTGTGCCTCCTGTTTCCTTGCTGGTTGACCTAGCAATAAAGCTTTTTCTTTTCTCAAAAGCTGTTGCATAGTATTGGTTTCTATGCATGTCAGGTAGCAAGCCCTTTGCTTGGTAACACTTCTACTTGTGTTCTTCATCAGTGTTGGGAAAAGAACTTATCAGTTTTCTCACATTCCTCCCTGTAGAGCAAGAAACCTAGAAATGTTTGTATTTTAAAAGTGACTACAGATTATGAAATGTATTGTCTACCACAAACTCAAAGGCAACATGGGACATTATGAGGCATGTATGGAGAGTGATAGGTTTCTTCAAACCCCTGATCCTATTTTGATATAGGGGAAATTAGGTTAAAATTAACAACCAGGGAAGACTTAAGAGAACAAAGAGGTAAATTTCTATGTGAGTCTGTGGTTATATTTATGTAGGCATGGCCATTGGGAAGGTTAGCTTTGATGGGAAGTGTTTTGGGTTGATTGTATGTGTGAACTCCCACCTCCCTCCACCATCACAAATGCCACGGCATTCTCTTTGTGCTTCTACCACTTTTACTTCACTGCATATTAACCATATGTATGGTTCCCACCTGCAATCCCTCTCATTCTTTCCCCCACCCTACATGGGATGGCAGAACAATTCTGATAAACCATATTAGGAGAAAAGAACTAAGAAATAGCTACTTTGTTCCAGTCTCTGTGCTACTGTGTTTTCCGTATGTTAAATGAGGCAATTGCCCCTAACAGTGGTTCTCAAACCTAAAGATGAATCATGTGGTTAGTATTTTTAATTTGATTCTTGGTACGGAAATTGGAGACCTGCTGACTTAGCTACAAGAGCTCAGCTTCTCTATTAGGCAAACTTTCATTGAATACATGTTTGCTACTTATATGTATGTGGCATTGATAAGTGTATTAACCATTTTAAGCTTAGTCTCTTCATCAGAAAATGAGTATATTAATAACAATATTAAAAATAAATGAAATTAAATGTATGTATTGAGGGCTTAACATAATGCCTGAAACACTGTCAGCAATCAATGTCAGTTATCATTACTCGAGTCAGAAGACCTGGATTATTCCCCTAAGTAGTGTGTTACTCTGGACAATTTATATCATTTCTTTGTGCCGATATTTAATCATCTGCAAAGTACATTTACATTTTTCTTTTTTCTTTCTATTTTTTAAAAAATAATTTTGTGATGTGTTTTTACACCTCTTAATCCTCAAATAACTTTGTATATTATTTATTGTTTGGAGGAGGAACTTTTAATAATGAATTAATAAATGATAGATGGGGATTTGAACACAAGTTCTCTGATACTAGTTCCTCATTCTTTTGTCTCTATATCACAGTGGTCCTCAAATAAAGGAGTTGAACACATGATCTCTAGGTCCCTTCTATCACTAAAAATGTTTGCATCGAATGTTTTACTCTTAAGGACAGCTCTAAAAGAATTGGGTGCCCAGGGTGAAAATCTACATCTGAAATGGTCAAAACAACAACCATAACAAATGAAGAACTATAATGGCTAACTGTGCAAAAAATGCAGGAAAACTGAGACCCATTGTGAGGACCCCAGTTACCTTCAAATATGAGCTTAAAGTCCAAATTCCAGCTGACTCTGTGAAGCAGCCTCCCCACTACCTCTACTTCCACTGCCACCACTCCCCCACAGATAAGATATTCAAAGGAAGAGAGCTGAGGAACCCAATCACACTGGTGAGACCAAGAGTGGATTCAAATCTGGTTTCTGAACAGTGTTTTTGAGAGGTGAGGTATGACCTCTCAGTTGCTCCAGGGTACCTCCCTCCCTGTACAGTCACCAGAAACCTGGGAATAAAATGAGCATGCAGTCTACCAAACTGAAATGTCTTCACTTGAAGTTTGGAGGCCATGGGTCTATACAAATAGAGCGGGTTTTTTTTCTGTTTCCTCAGACCCTTATGCATTCAGGTTTTGTTTTCAGCATTCTTATAGCACACCAAGGAAAGTGTGACAGAGCCCAGAATTTGAAGAAAGAGCAAGAGCTGTGGGACTGCTGGCTAAAAACTGGGATGTCCAAAGCTGATAACCAAAGATGGGAAGTAATGCATATTCTTAAAGAGCTCCAGCAATTAGGGTCAGTGTCTTGCCTGCAGGGCTTACAACCAGGGGACAGTGTATAACCAGCGGTACCACCAACTATCTGCCTTGCCCAGGTCTCCCAACTCAAAGTAAGTAGAACATGGAGGGGATGGAGGAAATGTTATGAGTGGTTTACTTTCCCTTCCTTCTTATGGGGTAATGATCTCTTCTCTCTAAAGCCAAGGGATTGGGTCTCCTAAAGAGTTCCTCATAGCTGTTGGGAGTATCCTCCAAGCAGGGCAAGCTAGCATTTTGTTATCCACAGAATGCTTAATGTGCTGTAGAACCTTCAGGCACAACTTAAATGTCTTCAGAGTTATATGGAGAGAGAGTTCTTGGAGAATGTACCATGAAACTAGGAATTCCCTTATATTACAGGGTGATTACAGTTTTTGCCCAACCTGAGACACTTTT